>NW_010433138.1:20042-24029 GCF_000710305.1 Buceros rhinoceros silvestris
TTCAGCAGTCCAGAGAGCTCTGCGCCTTTCCCTGCTGCCTCAGCTCCGGCAGCCGCCGCGTTCCTCGCATTCCACGCTGCCGTGGACTGTTGGGTTCAGTCATGAGATGCGGACAGAGGTATTTATCCTCAAATAAATCACCACGGTGTTAGTCAGAGGCTGGGCCTGGAGTCTGCAGTCTTGGAATTTGTTACAAATCAAGAATCCGGCGCTGAAGTAATGCAAAACAATGAGAGCTCACAAGCAGAGGGAGACTTCTCTGTTACAACATACCTTGTTCTTTGTCCTCAAAACTTAACTATTTATAGCCTGGCTTTGGAGTCGAGAATGCTGCCCCTGGAAAGAGCCAGATGCTGCATTTCTGTGCTGTATGTACGTGACACAACTGAATAAAATTTGTGGCACTTTTGAATTGTTATGTAACTTCAGGAGAATAGGTGACTTTTTTTTTTTAAATTCATTTGCTAGTGATGAAATAAAACCCAGCTGGCAGCTACGTACATTATAACACTTTGCATAGTGGAGGCTGTAAAAATAATGAAGTCTGAGTCAACACACTCGTGTGCCACCGAGGTTCAAAACTAAAGGATACAGGCAGTTATTTCATGTGACCCCTTGGACACGTTTAGAGCTATCGGACTGTTGCCAGTATGGTCCATTTTTATGTGATAGATTCTTCCTGTGATTTTGTATATGAAATGTGCATCTTTTCTTACAAGAAAAAGCCTGGATATCTGCCTAGTGTTCATGTGATGGGACTTAATCTATTTCAATCAAACCATCTACTGCAGATGAGCTGTCATCTAAACTAGCACACGCGAGGCCATCTTCTTTCTGCTTTGTTCTGTAAGTTTGATCTGGCCACATGAAAACAGACTTTCAACTACATATTACCTTGAACATTGTGATACATCTGAAATAGCTGAATATCAATATATTTCACATGTATCACATTCGCTAAATTTCACTCCCGTTTCCCTGCCACCTCCACCAATGAAGTTATTCTTTCATATAATTGTTTTTCATAACTTCCCTAATTTTTGGATTATGACGTTCTGTTTAACAGTAGAACTGGATTATGCAAACTTGGCAGAACTGTCCTGAAAATTCTGGTTTGGAGATGAGAATCGGGTTGTTGAAGCTTGACTTGTTCGCACTAAAGACAAGACAGTAGATTTGGGGAAAGAAAGATTTTTGGGAGCACAGTAATGGCAGTCACGTAGTGGTGACTTGGAGGTTCTAAGTGTGAGTTTGACCACAGCCAATTTAGAAATGGAATCCCTAAGAGTTGTGGAGCATGATGCAGAGACTAGATGGCACGATATCTTTTGTGACAGCAGAGATGTTTTTGTGATTTGGACTATACAGATGAAGTCTGGAGTCTTGTGTGTTGTGAACTTCTCAGGACAAAGTCCCCTGAAAGCAGGGGATGAAAGAGCTGGAGATACAAAACTTGCCCACAGCCGCCCCACTTGATACCAGGGCTGTGGGCTGCACACCTTTGCCACACAGCAGCGTTTCAATCCACGCTGCTCTGCCTGAATGTCTTCAGTTGTTCTGCATGTCCAGATGGGCAGATGTTTTTTCATTCGGAAGACAGAATTCTTTATAAAAACGGTGAGCAGCTCTCATTCAGACATTTGGGGCTTTGTGATGGCGTTGATAGACCTGCGAGGCAGCTTCATTCACTTACCACCAGCATGTTGTGGCTGGAACCATAATGAAATAGGCCGAGAATTGTGTGCTGTGGTTCATTATAGATGGTGGAACCTTGGTTGGCCATTGGATGTTACCTCGTGGGTACCAGTGTCTGAGTTGCTGTGCTCTCCTGGGGATGAATCCATTGGAATACTTCGAGTGTTTTATTAGACATCCCATGGTGCCAGCCTCTGTCCGGAACTGGAGTTCCTCAAGGTGTTCCCTGTGCAGGTGGAACTCCCGGATGTATCTTCTGTGATGAGGTCCTTGGAGTTGTGCTGGGCTAGGTTTACTTCTGTCCTGGAAAAACAGAGCTCTTGGAGGACAGTCCCTGGAGTGGAGCAGATCAAATGCCCTGGACGTGCTGCTGCGTTTCTCAAATAAGTAATGGGATTCCTGCGCAAAGAACAATTTACCACAGGCTCTGTTTTTCAGAGGTGAGAGTTTCCAGCTTTAGGGTCATAAAATTTACTTGAGACCCTGTGGATTAGTTTTTAAAAACCGGTATGTGAAGCTGCCAGCCTTTCAGCAGCATCCTGGGCTGTATCTCTACAGCTGCTCTGTTGTGGTGGTCACCAGGTTTGCACCCGTAAGCTCCTCACTGGGGAACAAGGAATGTTTCAACCCCAAATCCAAACCCCAGCACTGTAATACAAAGTGCCTTTATTTGCATTTCTTGTGTGTTCCTCAAACGTTTCACTTAAAACGCGATTGCTCAAGTATCATCTTGTTCAAGTCAAACGTGCTTCTTGTACTGTCTGTCATTTTCTGGTGCTTTGTAAAGGAGAAGCAAGCCTATTTTAAGCCTCAAGTTCAAACATGCCTTTATTTTCCTATGACTTCACTAAAATCACCTTGATTTACAGAAGAGTAATTAGGAACTTGATTTATGTAAGAGTTACAAACGCTTTACGTATGGGCGGAGTGGCTGGAGAGCTGTCGCGGCCTTTCTGAGTGAACGGAGCTGCTTTGTTAGATTTCCAAGGTGCGTTTCGCAGCGCGTCCCCTGTAAAACGAGCCCTCTCGGGGCAGGGTGATGTCAGGGTGATGTGAATGCAGCGCCTTGTACCTTTAAGCGAAGGTCTCGGGCCTGACCTGTGTGATGTGGGTTTCTTGTTTGTCAGGCTGGAGGCATTTTCTCATTTTCACAGTTCAGCTGAAAACAAAGAGCTCCTTATCCAGCGGGAGCTCCAGGAGCTGACATCAGCCCATTCCCAGCGGGCAGCGGCTCTGCCGTAAGAGTCCTGCCCGCGACACGCAAAGAAACCAGTAAAAGAGCACAAAACTTGACGTTCTTCTCAAAGAAACGGTGCTGGGCTGGTTTTGCTTCTGCCATTTCTAGTAGGAGCTACCGCATCTGTGACATGGACAGCTTTTGGGCAGGAGACAGTCACAGCTAATGCTTTATACTGTGTTTCTGGTGGAATTATACATGAAACTGGACTGTTGAATTCGTGTTGGAAGGGATGACTGTTTCTGCTGCTTGGCAAGCGCATAGGCTGAACGTTGGCGGTTTTGGTCTGGGACAAGCAGGCTTGGGAAGGGAGCATTTTCCATTTGGATGGTGGCATTCGCGTCACGATGAGAATCCCTATGGGAAAATCATCTTACGGCAAAAGTTGGCAGCTGTTAAGTAAATTCTGAGGAATAATGATCAGACTCTTGATTTGTGCAATACGTAATTTGGCTTTTTCTTGTGATAAAAGAACATGACTAAGGTAGTTCAGCATGTATCGCTACGATGATGTTTAGTTTTGGCTGTGACCACACATTCCCAGGCCTGAGGAGGACGTTTCATCAACATCCTGCTCAAAGCAGGGTCAGCTGTGGCCTCTTCAAGCTTGCAGTACCTCAAAGCAAGAATTTTTGAGTAAGATCTGAAGTAGTCAATGGACAACACTCCTTACTAGAGGATCACTCCATCACCTTCCCCGTAACCAGTCCCTGACCCCAGCTGAGAATGCAGAAAATCAGGTCCCCGTTGTGGTTGAGGCTGGCTGCAGCTCCAAGGAGGGCTCGCAGAGGTTCAGAACTGCTTGCAGAGGTAGCGTGGGAGTTTTCTGAGAATTCCTTTGCTGCTGACGACTGCTGTTCTGGTTCCAGACTTCATGTAGTATTAAGAAATATGTTTACACTGTCATTTTATAGCGACAAATTGAAAACAACGAAACCCAAACCTCAATGCTCGGAACACTCAGAATGCCTCTCGTGCTTGCAGGCATCTTCCCTGGGTTCTCCTGGCACGAACGTGCCTTTGAAGTATTTTAGGACTAACGGGGTGTTGTCAGA
>NW_010433138.1:24171-25386 GCF_000710305.1 Buceros rhinoceros silvestris
TGTTGGTGACTCTGGACAAAGGATTCCAGAGCAGCTTTCAAACGGCGTTTCCTGGTTTGGTTTTTTTTTTCTTTTCCTGCATTCTTGAATGATGGACCAAATCAATCAGATTTTCTTTATTATTATTTTTTATTTACCAATGGAGATCATGCACTACACAATTATTCTTGTTTCCAACAAATGTACGTTAACTTGAACCTTCAGAGATGGACTTGAAGAGCCAATAGATCTGAGTTAATACTTAATGCTGAGTTTTGCAGACAGTCTCACCCGAGAGGGAATTTCAGAAAGAGCTCAAGCTCCTTTCAGCTTGGGAGGGTGTAGCCCAGCCCCCGTGAAATGCTTGTTATGAACAGTTTCAGGGCCAGAAATTGATTGATAGCTTATCAGTCCTTCTCAGTTAAAATTGGGGTGTATGTTTAAGTGCTTGACAAATCCAGCAGCGTTAGCTCGGGTGTCTCCTTGCAAGCAGGAGAGTTTGTTAGCTGGCTCTGGAGCTTGGCTTTGATACCGTGTGTTCCACTTCAATTTTCCTCCTTTTGTAAAGGAGCATAAAATTTCCATGGGATGTTGAGGCTCCAGGCATCCTGTGCAGCTCCGAGCGGTGTGCCCGTGGTACCAGCACCCACACGGGGAACCACCCGCTCCCAGGAGGTGACGAGGAGGCCCCTGCGCGCAGGACCCGAACACGAACGACCTCGAGCAGCCCCAGCACAAGGGGCTTGTTCCCCGTTTTCCTTACGGGGAAGCTTCCCGTTGGGTAGATGATCGCCTGTCTGCGTGGGGGTGAAACTCAGCAGCAACCCCATAGTCCGAGGCGAGGGAGGCACCAACTGGGAGCCTTTATACACGTGTTCTGGATGTATATCCTCACCATATGGAGACCAGGGGTTCATCTCACTGCTCTTGGTTCAACCGTTTTCCCAGATGTTTCCTGCAGTTCGACAGATGGGCCCTTTACTAGAAAGTTGTGCTCTGGAGAAGGGGAGTGTTGTGGACACGGTTGCTATAGACAGTGACTCTGCAGGGGTAGGACTGGAAGGGAGCGGTACAGCCGTTCCGAGCTGGGTAAGTTCTCGTTTTCCCCGGCAGAAGGTGCTGGGCTGGAGGGGCTCTTCATGGTCCCTCCTGCGGGAACTGCGGTGGCTTTAACACTGCAACACCCTGAGCCCTGACGCCCAATAAACGGTTTTATTTCTTCGTGCTGAGGGGTGG
>NW_010433139.1:0-9912 GCF_000710305.1 Buceros rhinoceros silvestris
GGTGACACAAATGCATAGATTAAAAAAAGAAAAACAATCTCTTTGGCTTTATCTAGTCTTCATACTCCTGCTACACTTTAATGCTTTACTGTTTCTGTGGTCTTTTTGACAGCCTTCTTCCTTTTTGTATGTTTTAAAATTTGAAAATATTTTCGTATTTATTGTCTAACTTTGTATCTTTTGAAAGCTGTTCTTCAAGCTTGTGTTTAGCCTGCTAAAACCTAATAAAATTATCATCTCTTCTACCTTCCTCATTTGTACACGTCTTCACTTTTTGTAAGCTGACTTCTCAATTTTAATACCTTCTTCTACCTTGATAATTATTCACCTTTTTCTCAACTTTACAAAACTCTTCTAGAAGTGATTTGCACATGACTTGGCCTTCTAACATTGTGTTTTTAAATAGCTTTAAGCCTCCTGCAAGAATTTACTCTTTCAACTGCCCTTCAAAGTTTTTAACAATTTTGTCATTCTTTGTAACTTTTCGTGTCAGAATTCGTAATACAAAACAGCAGGAGACTACATGAGTCTGTTTGTTTCTGCATGGTGTTCAACCTAGGCACCTTTTTGTCTGCTTAATTTACTTCTACGCAGAGTCATTCTTCAACCATAATCTGTGAGCTACACCTTCATCATCATGGCTTGGCTTCGCGAACGAACATGTGGGAAGGGCTTTTCCCATGCTCACTGCAAGCGATGAGTGCACCCTTCGGGCCTGCACGGTGGATTTTTTCGGTGAGGCTCAGCATGCACAGAACTGGCTCCACCCTTTACACCTGAGGTTCATCTGCCAGGGCCTAGCCTTACCATGCCTTGCCAGGACCTGGTTAGAAGTTTCTTCTTTTATTTCCTAACCAGGGTCTTAATGAAGCCGTAATTTAACATGCCTAAAAATTTGAACTTGATCTGATGTTTAATGTGATATTTGCCAAATTCAGGGTGCAGCTGGTCTTCCATATCTATTGGTGTTACCGCTTTCACAGCTTCCCTGAAGATGTCAAATGACCTTCCTAAATATTTAACATTCATTTTTACCATGCTCATTGGGCAACAGTATAGTTTAAATTCAGTCTTCTTTTCTAGGAAATGTAGACCTGAGAAACTGACAGGCCGAGCTCAGTCAAAAAGTTATGCTTATGTTGCAATATCTTCACTGTATTGAGAGTTTACAGACCCTCTTTGAATTTGTATGACATAAATGTATGGCGGTTGTCTATAGTTGACTGTCTAACGTAAGTTTTGAGGACATGCTGTTTACTGGGTTAAATACTTTATTTGAAGTTTCAAAAGATTCCTTGCATACAAACAAATAACTTTATTGGAGAAGAAATTATGTTATCTTTGCAAATGTTGTGTTGTATGTGTGAAACTAGTTCTCATGTTCAGGCTTGACTTTTGTGAAGTTTCTAAATTAAACTTCACAATTATTCCACGTTACGTGATTCCTTAATAAAGGTTGTTGTCTTGACAATCAGCTAAAAGAAAAAATCTCCCAAATATCACTTTTTTTAAAAATGTGATTGGTCTAAGCTGTCATTAGAGGTGATTGACATACTGGTTTCCTCTGCTTCCTGCACACTCTGCTCTAAAACTGCACTGCATCAGGCCACAAGAAAGATGCCTATAAAAAGCAAGTTGCATAGCGATACAGTTAGTTTAAAACTGTTTGTTAATTTTATTATTGCATTTTTACTGGAATTCAGTTTTTGTTCTTGACCATAACCTTTTTTAAAAGGCCGTTATCTAGAAAATCTGCAGGCATGACAAGTTCTGTAGACACGGAGGATGTTGATTACAGGTATACAATGCAGTACATTGAATTTGGCCTCTTTGAATGAGACTTCTATAAAAGACTTGTTTATACTGCTAACTGGTGAATAGTGCCTAGTATTACCATTCTCACATGCTGTTTGTAGGTCATTGGCATGTAACGCCCTCTATGAGATTTTAATATGGCAGAAAACTCAGTAAGATCTTACTGGAAACATGGTACAATATCTTTGGTTTCAATATGGCATTTGTTTCATTTTTAGCTCAGCTGTCCTTGCTGGCTCAAGCTCAGTTCTTTGGGTGGGACTCAGATAATTATCTTCTGTGCCAAAGACATGACAGTTCATTCAAAATGATGCCTGGAGCTGCAGTCAGCATTTGCAGGAAAAATTGAGCTTTTTATGCTAATCCTTCCCTAAACAATTACCTAGAGCTGGCCTTCAACTTTTTCTTTTAACAAGTTTAGGTTTATAGTACATGGCTGGGTTTTCTAGAATGAGATTTGAATATCCCTCTTTTTTGAAAACATAAATGTGTTATAGAAAATGTTGCAGAATGGCTGATTCAGTTTGGTTTATTAGAATTAATAAAGGCTTCATTTTGCAATACAAACAAGCGCTGTTAAAAACAATTATATTTGATCTTCTTTTTGTGAAAGAAGCTTAAAGGATAGTTTTGAAAACTGAAGACCTCTGTTCGTCTACAATAAAGCTACAATAAAGACAGCTGTGATGCAAAAATCCGTGCTTCATCATACCAGTACTACTCAAATCCATTTTGTGAATGGACAATAAAATAAAACCAGAGGTAAAAGGTTGATTTTTTTTTTAGTAGCATATTTCATCAAGGAATTACCCAACATTGCAACTGTCAAATGTTTGTTCCTTTCCTCTTTTAATCTCTAGTGAAGATCAATAAATGTTTCTTTTCAGAAACTGTAGCTCTAGAGTCAAACTTTGGTCATCTGCGTTTTAACTTCTAGGAAAAAGGACTTACGGATTTTTACGGGGTATTTTACTCTAAGCCCAGTCCAGTGTGTTTCTCTGCTGTGGCAATGTTTCTCAGTCGCTATACCCCACTAGCATCAGTACTCACTAATTTAGTGAGGACAACCTGCTCTTCTTGTCAGGTCAATTCTGACATTTTCATGTGGGGTGACACTGAGGCAGTAGGTTTTCTGTGAGCTTTGGAGTGAAAAATGCTAAGCTGTTGTTATCTGTAGAAACACCTTCCACACTGGGCATTGATAATATACTTTCCCACCTCCTGCTAGCACCCTCTAAGCTGTAGTAGGGCAAGCAGAAAATAGCAATCTTCTCCAGCAATCTGACAAGCAAACCTCTTTCAACCTTCTGAAAGGTGACCTATCCTGCCCACAAAAGACTGAAATAACTAGTACAGGATGGAAGCTGGTCATGAATATATGTAGATGGGGCAGGAATGAGTGAAGAGAAGTAGGTGGATATGAGCAGACAGCTTTGAGAGAAGAAGTTTTATTGACTGATCACTCCTACTAACTGCACAAGGTGTCCCAAAACCTCTTCCATCATTAACCTCCATGGAGGTGTTTGGCCTAGACAGCTGAAGAGGGTATGAAACTGTGCACCAATACATGACTGACTACAGGGGTGAGCAGTGCTGTGGTCAGTGGCAGCATCCAGCACGGTGGTGAAGAGATCTCTACCGCCTCTGGGATGATGCAGCCCGTTTTGGGAAGGAAGGCTGCTGAGTGTGTGAATGCAGGAGGTGAGCTCTATGCCTCACTTGCCCTTGGGACAGAATGGCCCTGGACCATTGTGTTAAGGAGGAGACATGCAAAATAATAACACTGATTACCGTTCCTATGATTTATATCTGCGTCCACTAGAAATCAAATTGGGACTACTAGCTTTTCCTGGAGGTCATTATAATAGTGCTGGTTGGTAGCTTCAATCAGTACTATGTTTCACTTCGCAAACCAGTTAATAAGGTATGCATAGTTCTGTAGTCCATTGCCACTTCTGAGCTACCCGTTTTCTCTTCAGGATCATTTTTTTTATACAGTCGACATCATTGTGTGATATTAATTACCAGATGCTTCTCCAAAAGTAGCTTAGTACAGTCATCAAGATATTACAAGTGGCTATATTTCCTACATTACAATAGCAGAAATCGGTACATAATTAGCCTTTTGTATATACAGTAGCAAGGAAAGAAGTGATAGTGAGAAGTAGAAATGAACAAATGGGTTTGGTGATGAAATAATTAGGAAAAACATCTGAAGGACAAAAAAAAAAAATTAAATTAAAAATTCGGTGAGTCAAGAAGCACGCCTGCGCAGCAGACTAAGCTCCTTTACCTGGTGTCCGACTGCAAGGAAGTGAGGAAGCATTTGTTCAGCAGCTCTGTAGACCTAGTTCATACTGACTGAAATAATGACCTTTCTAGCTCAAGTTCAGTACCGCTCTAATGTGGCCATGTATCCTCTGATGCGGAACAGGTTTGAGCAGAGGACCTTTTGTCAGTATCTATTTGTCCTCCCTGATCTGTCTAAAAGCCAGAGGTTTAGAAAAATGATGCAGTTAGAATTTCTTAAGTGGTATGTGAAAATCTCAGCTTGGACCATTTTGCTAAACTGTAAAATAATAAACTGAAAAGAATAATAGTCGTCCTAGTAAAATGGTGGGTTTAGGCACAGCGATTAGGCTGTGTACCTGCAAATACTCTCTGAAGATGTAACTCAGTTTTCATTTATTTCACATTTAGTGTATATCTCATTTTGTTCATGTAATGATTGATTTACTGCTAAAGACTGAAAATCATGCTAAACTGAAAAAAATTGTTTCCTTTATTCTACAGTATTAAAATCTTTTGCAAAATAAAAAAGAGATATGGTTCCGCTGTTATTCTAGGTGTTGAACAAAGAAATTGTGGGCACAGAACCAGAGAGAATGCTATCCTGCTATCTATTTCTTTATAACAGAAAAATCAATTGATTTGTCTGCAAAAAGAATGTGTTTACCTCCTCCACAAAGATAATGAAAAGACAAACAAGCTATGCTTTGTATTTTGCTTCACTGAGAAAGTGCCTAGTACTGGCAAAAAAAAAAAAATTCTTCAAGCATTAGGTAACATTACTACGGGTGAAATACAGAGATGGAAAGGGAGATTCCCCTGATACTGGGTCCGACTCAAAGACAGGGTCTTCAAAGCAATGTGGAACGTTAAGGGAAGAAACAAGCGCTTACTTTGTGAGTTTAAGAACAAAGTTAACATATTCAGTTGATATATATCCCAAGGAATTTATTTCCAAGCATCTGGAAAGTAGGGCTGCTTGGCTTATTCTACATCTATTTGTTCATCTTCTTCATACTATAGACAAGGGAGAGGACTTAGGAATCATGTTTGGTGCTTGTTATGGATATAAATGGGTTTCCTCCAATGCCTGGAAAACAGAAAGAAAAAAATTTAGACTCTGTATGGCAAATGGTGTTTAGGGTAATGAAATGTCAGTGACATTATAAGACTCTAAAACTGAACATCTATTTTGTGAGCTCCAGGCCCTGAATTCAAGAATTATTTATTCTTCACTTTTACCTATCTGCTCCTGAAATATCTGCGAATGACAACTGTTTGTGTATTTCAGATTGCTCAAGACAGAACACAAACTTGGCTCTCTTAAATAGAACAGAGACAAGTGAATGTACTCTGTCTTAACTGAAACATTGCAGGAACAAAAAAATGCAAAAAAATAATTTCTGACAATTTCATTCCAGTTAGACAAGTTAAAGACTATTAAATTTGTTGCAAATACGTATTTACCTTAATATTTTCTTTTAAAGTTTAAACATCACAATAAGCATTTATCTATAACTTGAATTGTATTTTTTTATCTTTACAGGTTTGAACAAAAGTGTTAGCTGTACAGGTATCTGATTAGTTCATAACATAAAAACAACTTAAATTTCCTAAATGTAATTTTAATGTGTAATTTATCATATATTTTGTTTATCTCATTTAATGAAGTTTTTTTGACATATTTGGACACAGATTTGAGATTTTGCTATTTTTGTGATTTACACAGATACGAAATTAGTAAAAATATAGGTGAGTATAAATTCAACATGAAAAATCAAAATACATATTTTATCTTTAGCCATCTACTTTCAGATGAAAATATTTATCATGTTCTGTGAGACTGGTTCAGTGTTGTTGGGGTGATCTTGGAAAACTGGACCTTTCTGATGAAACTTGAATAAACATTTTATTTTCTTACTGTAAGACACTTTGGTGTGATTAGGTGACTATGCAATTGATTGCTTGATGTGTTTATGTAAAGGAAATTAGCACTGGATTTTGATCTAGTTGGACTCTCAATTCTCAGTTATGTGTAAGCATACCTGAACAGCAAGTTGTAGTTCCAGTCTAGTGACATTTGTGAATATAATAGCTGTAGAACGTTATAAACTCCTGCATGCCAAGGTGTTAATATAAAATTAAAATGATGTGAGCGTGCATGGTAAAAGTACAATTGAATTACACTTCTCTCTGAATGGTAGGGTAGCCATGAGCATGTTCAGAAAGCAGAATGATCTGTATCGTAGCCAAAAGATGTTCATTCTACATCTCAATTTTGATTTCTTTGAGCTTTAACAACTCTCTGTACTCATTTATAATGTATTTTCTAAATTACTTAGATTTAGCATCTAGATGCCGAGCTATCCATCATTTTGCTTACCCTTAGTCATCTCGCTATATATTACAAACATTGAAATGTCTAGTTAATATTAGTAAAGTAGGTGCTTATTTATACTGTTAAAATTACAGATAAGATGACAGTAAGGCACCCAGGAAGAAAAATCTGTTAAAGATGTCTGCTTAAGGGGAAACTAAGCATAAGAAAGTAAATTTTCATCTGGATGTAGCCATCATTGCCTCTTCAGCGTGAAGTTTGCACTTTTCATTTGTCACACTTTTAAACAAGGGTAGGAGAGAGACGGAGTAGAATGAATCATTGCAAGTTTCTATCAGTACTTCCCATTACAACAATCACAGCTAGTGCAGAATTTAACTCCCTCTGTGAGCTCCGTAATTCCACCAGAGAAGTCACAGATCCTGCAGAACCATGCAATTGGTATGTAGCAGGAATATTTAGCTATTTTGTTTTGTTCTGCATTGTACTGTGTAATTCTCCAAAATGTGTTTTATTATGGTTTCAAAAACCTAAAAACATTTTAAAAACATCTTTTTGGAGAAATTGGAGTTGGAACAGAATAATTCTGCTTATTTTTTAGTCAAACCATCAGAATTTCAAACTTTTACCACCACGAAGAAAAAAAAATGTTTTGAACTAAAACCAATGCGTTAGTAGAAGGAAATTCCATTCCTTAAGGTTTTTAAAAAATAAACGGCAATCATTCATTGATTTTATCAGTTATTGTGATATGTTGGTAGTAATAGAACATTGTTTACCCTTTAATTATGGCTTGATACCATGGCATTCTTAAATGCTAATACTGTTAGTTTATTCATGAATGTATGCAAACATTTTAGATATTCGAAATATTCTAAAAACCTAAAAAAAATCTTTAATTAATACTCAAAAATATTGGTGAAATCCAATGAAAAGAAATACAAATGCAAAGAACATACTTTAAGAGTAATGTTCAAAAAACTTTTTGAAAATGTGCTTTATTAAAAACCAGTATTTTCAAGTTAATTGCTGTTTCAAAAGAGTCTGTATAATTAGATACATGCAGAAGGCTGTATGGTGTTGATAAAATTATTCCGTTGGACCTGATGATCTCATATTGCCATTGCTGTTAGTGAGGACAACAGGGAAATAGATGATGAATCACTCCATGAGACTGCATTATGGTTCATAAAATCCACAATTCTGATTCCTGAACTCCATGATTTTTTCCTTCACTCGTTTTATAAGAGCATCATAACAGGGGAAAAGGTGCAAAGAAAATCAGGGTTTTAAAATCAGCTGCTCATGGGAGGTGAACTGTAGAATAGTTTAATACAAAATTCACAGCATGCTTTGAGGAACTCCTCTGAAAAATACTACAGCTAGTGTGAGATATTTGTGCTTTTTAGAAAGCACAGGTTCTTTTTGTAGCCTGGAGAACATACTGTAGGTGTGCTCAAAAAATTTTTCCCTCCGTAAAATTGTTTATGCAAAGGCTATACAAAAGGAGATAGCGCTGACCTTTTGTTTTGCTTATCGCCTACATACTGTAGTCATCTTCATACAAATTTAGTATGTGAAAAGTGGTGTCCTTTTCATACCTGACTGGAATTTATGACTTGTGTCTCTTACGTCACTGTTTAGTGACTCTATTTGAATAAACTTTCATAGAGATTTGAGTTTGAAACTTGTGACACAGTTGTGTAGAAAGGGTGGAAATCGAGGCTTTTTGGCTGTAGGTGTTAGTTATCAGCCACTCTTTTGCTAAAGAGCATTCTACCAATGTTCTTCCGTGCTCTGGTTATTAGCATTATTCAATATTTTGTTTGTTTTCAAAGAATCATTTCAGATGCAATATCTCTGATGGCCTAAGCTTAAGGAGGACTTTTAAAAATAGTAATTTTAAATGTATACACAATGCTTTGTTTTGCTCAGTTGCATAGAGTGCCATAATCAATCAACATTTCAAACAAAATGCTGGGTTCAAATGAGATGTGTGTGTGAGAAAAAAAAGTCTGATTTCAAGTCCATTAAAAAAATTTCCATACTACCTACCCAGGGTTCATTACTCAGTTGAAGATACGTTATCTCATCTGTCCATGACAACCTGCCCCTAAAACATATTCTATGTAGTAGAACTCAGTGAAGCTGCTCTCCCCATTTTCATTGTGTTTTATTTTTGAAGCATGATGAGGTTTTAACAGTGTTAAGGAGGAAGATAATGTTAAATCCTATAAATTGGAAGAATGGTCTTGCCTCTATTATCTCACTCTTTCTCACACACATAAAGTCCTTAATATGTTCCAGACAGTGAAGCAGTTAAAAAATATGAATGCTAAAAGAAATTTAAATTTAAACACCAGAGTTAAAGCTAAAGTACAATCAAAATATTTTTAGGACATAATATGATGGTGAACATTTTTATGAATTCTTTAACTTCAAAATCAATGTTGTATACAAAGATTCTAGATGGATATTCTTAGTGTATTGTAACATAAAGGGCTGTGGATACGTCATATACATCAGCACAAAATAGTCACAACACTGGAAAAATCTGAAAAACACTATGCCATCCCGTTCTCTGGTGTTTGATTGTTCTAAGGTGGATAACTGTCTCTGGAAATAAATAAGCATGCAGAAAGCCAGATTAATGATCAAAAGATAATTATCTCTGTAGATACTTGTAAATAATTAAATTGGAGGATGTTGCACTTAGCACTGTATAAAAACTAATAGGTAAACTATCATAAAGGAAATTACATGTTTCTTCAGCATATTGTCTATGATATGATTATTCTAATGACTGATTTACATATACCTCTTTCCGCTTATTCAGTAATGTTAAGGACTACCTTGAGATTTTTTTTTCATTTAGAAGATATCTATTTTACAGTAAATGAAAATTTTTTGGAGAAAACTCTTGTGAAAAATATTTCCAGAGTATTTCTCATATCCAGCATGAATTTGATTAGAGGATGATGCATTTATCTACAATCTATCAGGCCCTAGATTAATGGTGCCGTTTTGAGGAATATTTAATTTCTATATAAAAAATAACCCAGTCCTAATCGTATAGGGAGGGACTGCATAGAAGTACAGCCAGCACCTGTGTCTGTTTGTCATAGCAGTGGAAGTGGTGCCTCTTTAGTGGCTGTGTGACTCACAGCAGTGACTTTATCCTGAGTTTCCTATGGAGTTCTTATAGCCATGAGGCTAGTTGTTACTTTTTGTTTTGTGAATGCTCTCCTCCTAAAAAACCAAACCTTTTAAGGTCTCAAGTTTGAACTACTGAATAATAATAAGAAAAAGGAATGAAAACCTTTAGAAAACCCAAACCAAAACCAAACCAAAACCCAAAACACACCCATACCAGATTTTTCAAGATAAAAGGGAAAAAAAATCAATGTAGTTCTTTCAATAATTTCAACTTCTTACTTTCAACAGATAATCATAAATCTTATCTCTAGACA
>NW_010433139.1:10073-69014 GCF_000710305.1 Buceros rhinoceros silvestris
TTTCCAATAATTGTTATTTTGGAATAACGAAACACTGTCTAAATTTTTAAGATAATGTCACCGGTTTGTCTGAGGCAGGGCCAAACCACGGGACAAATGCTCCCTCTCCAATCAGCCCCTTCCCCGTTCCAGGGGGAAAGGGTTAGGAGAGAGAAAAAAGGGAAAAGATAAAGTCAGGGGGTGAGGCCTCAGCTGCGTTTTGGAAGCTAAAACTATTTTAATAATGACAAAAACAATTTTATATGAACAAACAACAACTAGATATTAACAAATCTATACAAGGTTCAGGGATCTGGTGCCTCGAGGGTTAAATGGCAGGGAAACTACCAGGCAGTGACATGCAGGGGGAGGAACACCTTAACTGGTTTGTTTCTTTCAGACGTCAATCAAACGGGTGTTATGTTACACCAGGACAGATAAGAATTTCTCACCAAGCATAATTACAGTGTTTATTTTATTATTTTCTGCTTTTTTGATTGTTTTCTTTTTTGGTTTGGTTTGGAGTTTTGTTTTGTTTCATTTTGGTTTTAATTAGTTTGCATAAAATGGTGGAACAGGACAATCAGAAATGGCTCCAGCAGCTGTTTTTTTTTTATGTACGAAAAGTTCTCTCAGGTATAGAGTTTCTTTCTCAGCCATGAGGATCTTTCAGTATTAAAAAAACAAATTGGTCTCACATTTTTGTGGTTTTGTGGTAGATGTGCCACAGCCTCCCACCTGTGTTTCCTTTGGGCTGCACTTTACTAGTGGTGCCATGATAAATTCGAGTTTCTGTTGAATGTCATAATTTCTGTCCTCCTTGAATCTGAAGCACAAATAATGATAATATGCTTTTGTAGTTCCTGTCAATAATCCTGACAAGGTTTATTTGGAAATGGTGCTTACAATTTGTTGTATTCCAGTATAAACAAAGTTGGTGTTCCTAGCTGAGCAGGCTTAAGTCTTTTCATGATGAATATAATTCATAACAGTCCTTGGGATAAAGTATCTCTGAAAAGACTGTCAACTCAACTATATATAATGAGCACCACACAAGGCTGAGGATTTGGTAATAACTTCGAAATGCGTTTCTAATCTCAATTAGCCATTTATCTCAACAGTTTTTTAACTGTTACACCATAAGGTATTTCTCATATATTGAGTAGAGCAAGATGTTAGTATGTGCTGTGATTATTTCACAGATCAGAATATCATTATTACTTACCTTTGTATGGAGTACTTTGCATCTCTTTTGTTTCTTTTTCATCATAACACTGTTGAGTCACAATACCTTATTTTTTATGATCCCTGGATGTATAGTAAACTAAGCCAGGAATTCCTTTTAGGATTTAGGTAACTATATAATCTCCATGTTAGAAATGGGGCTGTGAGGCGCAGAAAAGGGTAAAAGTGAGATGTATAGCGATATTGGACATCTCTAACCATGAGAAATAAAATCTAGGTCTTTTGAAGGATTGTTGTAATTTGGAACAGCCATAACTGTTTTCCGGTTAATTTTTTCATTAATGAGCGTCCCAGAACTTTACTGCATCAAACCTAGGAACCTGTCCTATAAATTTTAAACCAGAGAACTTACATAAATGTAGGTGACTTCTATATAAATATCTGCTCTACTCCTTTGGCTTTTATTTTACAGTCCTAATAGGAGATTATAAACTTTACAGATTTTCTGCAAGTCAGATGTCTAATGCTCTGGAAATGGTAAAGTGTCAAAGTGACAGTGTACCCTATCAATGACTAGCACATTTATTGTGTTAAAGCAGCATATCAGCCTCAAAGTCTCTAATGACTATGCCTATGTGGGGTCAACATAAGTTGACTCTTCTTCAGCCACTATCCTTGACCTTCTCATTACCATTATTTCTATCTGGCCTGCAGAAGGTTTGCAGCTAATTAGTCATATCAGTGCTGTAGGTCACGCAAACATTTACATTTTTGGTAGAGATTGGAGAGAGGTTCAAGATATCAGAGACATAAGGTTGGTTTAGACAAGGAGAACACTATGCCTAATCTTATGTCCTAAATGTACATAATATATAATTTATTTCTTAAAATATTTTATGATATTTTTTCTAATCTCTTTATAAATGAGGAGATTGTGGGTTTTTGTTTGTTTGTTTGTTTGTTTTTCTGATACATCCTTAAGTTAAATGAGTGCATAGGAATATCAGCTTTCATGAAACAGAATAATTTTCAAAGCTCAAAATCGTACAAAATCCACACACACACCCCCAAAAAATGTTACCGGTAGCATACCATGAACATTAATCTGAAAATAAAAACACCTCTGAAAGCTGTAAAGGTTTTTAAACTTAATCTTATTTTAAACTTGTTTAAGATGATATCACAACTTTCTAAGTTTGTCAACTCAGTCAAATTGAATCTATTAATTTTCTTTATATCTCAACACGTCTGAACTGTTTCTGCCAGTTGGAAACAACTAAAGAAATTTTCCTCAGGTACTCTCCCAATTTCCCAGCTTCAGAAACTAGATGTCGAAAGGCAGAGTTTGTGTGAGCTTATTATCAATCTGTGTCTTCCTTGCTCTTCTTTCAATAATGACATCTGTCATTCCAAAAATCTCAAATCCTCTGCTCATTATTACTAGTGTTACTTGTTTTTATTTGGGTAAAAATGATGACTTAAAGAGATACGACTACTCGAATGAGATTAAATATTGAGGGTGTTTTGCTTGTGTTGTTGTTGATGGTATTGTTATGATTTTTAAATCTAAACTCAAAGTGATTGTTAGAATCTGTGGGATAAACTGTAGATGCTGTGTCATCTCTAATTTATGATAGCTGTTTGTGCTTCCTGTGTGGCTAAGTGTGGGCTTGTCAAACATTTCTCCCAATATGTCTTACACTGGGGTGACAAGGGCAGTCTGACACACTTGGACCTGACTGTCAGCTCTGAGCTGCTCTGAGAGCTCTGGCAAAAGTCTTTCTCTTTTATAGCAGCTGTGAATGTCATCTGTCATCTTCAAACATGTTGTCACCATGGCTACTTAATATTTAGTTGGAATATTGTTCTATACCTACGAAGTCCATGACTAAGCTATACGTAAATGTATATGTAAAAATAAACTTTGCTTCTTCATACTTGAGTTGACTTGGTTTGTTTTCCTGCTTGTCCTCAAGGAAGTAAATCAGTAGTGTATGACACTGAGATGCAGAAACACAACAGCACAGGTTTGTCTTCTTACTTCTTCCTCCTTTATATTGTGCAATGCTTGCAGAGGTGATGATAGCAGTCGTATCTCATTTAATGCTAATTCATTCTTTCATTGATTTCCAAAAGTCCAAGGTAGAGCAGAAGTATTTCAAGTTATTGAACACTTAAAATTCTGTACCTGGATTTTTTTTAGTTAAAATAAAAATTTATAGTTTACAGGCCTTGCTACTTTTTAAGCTTTGAATGGGTTATTGAAGGAAAAGGTAAAGAAGTTTTTCTATCCCTTCAACATTTTGAACTTCTATCTGCTTCTGTAAGAACTAAT
Organism: Buceros rhinoceros silvestris; assembly: GCF_000710305.1. Classification (NCBI taxonomy): domain Eukaryota; kingdom Metazoa; phylum Chordata; class Aves; order Bucerotiformes; family Bucerotidae; genus Buceros; species Buceros rhinoceros. The sequence continues at coordinate 13,573 of NW_010433139.1, forward strand.
AATAGTAATTATCCCTGCTCATGGCAGGAGGATTGGAACTAGATGGTCTTTAATGTCCTTTCCAACCCAAACCTTTCTAGGATTCTGTTCTATGATTCTAATTTTCTGTGTGAGAGTTGGATTTTATATTTGGTAATACAAATGAGAGCATGGTATTCTCACAGGAAGGCATATTTTCAGAAGAAACTCAAAACTAAAAAGACATTTTAAAAAGCTAAGACAAGCCATAAATTTTCTATTTAAAGATAAAATCTGTGCTCCCCAGAAATAACACAGTTCACATGTAGAATATATCGCCACAGGGATTAGAAATTGATTTCTTGATTTTTCCTAGCTGCTTTTCTAAGTTTGCGATACACAGCCTAACAAGCAGTTTTCCTGTATCACAAAAACACAGTAAAATTGTCATTAAATAATATAATCCCTAGATAATGAGTCAATGAACATTTGAATATTTTCTATACCACCTCAAAGTTTACTTTCCATCTTACTGTAGATTTTGTGTAATTTAGGAGAGATGGGTCTACAACCTAGACCAAAGAGTCAGTGACAGAAGATTTCGTTCTTTGTATCCTCTGGAAAATCATCTACACTTATCATGCCTCACAGCTGTTAAACAGAGATGCTGAACCTTGCTTGGGTCATGTTCTGTCATGGTCTGTGTATAACTCATTTGTTTGGCAGACAGCTGATCAAAAATATTTGTAGCATGCCATGCAAATTTGTAGCCAGGGCCTGTGACTTCCAGTGGGTCTCTTTTCATCATGGGGACACATCAGTACTTCTTTGGGTTCCCGTGTGCCTTGTGTAGCTGGTCAGTGGATGACCTGGTACACACTAAGAGCAACAATGCAGAGGCTCTGAACTGAAAATCTCTGAAATGAGCAGGAAGCAAACCTGATGAGTTGATTTTTCTGAAGGAACTATTAGATCTGACAAGTTTGGTGATAATAGTAATTAGCTGTCCTACTGGGTTGCTGTGAGGTTTAATTCATTAGTAGGTTTTACTCTTTCACATTAGTGTAACTCTTGATTTTGGCTGGGAAATTTATGTTAGCTCAAGTCAGGGGAAGATTAGATTGTGTAGCTACAAATCAAATAACTGGGCAGAAAGTACCTATTCTGACAGAAACCCTTATAAAAATTTCTTTTATAACATCAGTAACAGTAAGAAAACACAGTAATTTCTCTGCTTGCAAGATGCAGGATGTCACAAACACTTTGAACACTGGATTTATGGTTTTGCTTTGATATAAAACATAATAAAATAATCAGAACACATTTTCTCTCAAATGGTTAGACTTGTAGGAGAAAACTTCCTGTCTACTTTTTTGTAGATACATGTGATTAGAAATAATTGTGAAATATGATCTATGAAAAAGTTTCTTACAATGTGTTAAAAAAATGTGAAGAAAACTTCCTCTTTTTGCTGAGCTTAGGGACATCTGCTCTTTTAATTCATACACATATTTTCCTAGAAGGAAACCCAAATGCAGAACTTTGTAGTGGGAAATTTCCAGCCTTACAGGAAGGTTTCCAAAGAAGCTTTTTTGTTGTATTTAGCAACAGTATGATAGCCTTGCAGATGCTTTTCTATTTAATTTTCTTTCCAGCCTACCAACATAGGAAGGATCAACTACTGCATAAACAGTGTATATACACTGAACAAACAGTGTACTGTAATTTTTCCTAAGAAACACCTCTAACTGCAGCTCTGGAACCGCATTTTTAGAGGGAGTCCTGAGCTCAGCCTATAGCAGAAACTTCATTCTTCTGAAAATAATTTTATTCAATTGTATTTGGCTCTATGGGCTGAATGCCATTCCAAGGCCTTTCTTTTAATCCATCATGTCTGAATCTATCACACTAGCTCATCACTTCTCCCTTGCAGCACCCCACCGTGTGGCACCTGCTATGTTGACTAGTATTTCTACCATTCTCAGTAATTACATGTGAATGGAACTGTTGCATAAGTATGCTAATTTCTTGATGAGTGATCACTGTTGTACCTTGTCGGTGTGTTATTTTTGTTCCTCTTTTTAAGCCCCCAGTCAGATGAACTTGCTCTGATGAAAGAACAGAGCACTGCTGAAATGTAGTCAATGTCACTTAATGACTTGTATTTCCTATAGCTTTCTGCTTTCTTTGGGGAATGATGACCAAGTTTATCCTTAAAATGATGCCAGAAAACATTGTCCATCTCTCAGAAATTTGAACAAGTTATTATACGATTTACCTATTTTAAGGGGCTGTTAGTAGTGCACATGGTTATAGTGAGGGTGCTGTAAGGATTTGCTCTGAGGATAAACATCACATATTTGTATTAAAATCAAAGACTCTAAATTTAGATAAGAACATACTCTCATTTTATGTGTCCAAATTATTTGATAAATCTATGTACAGGATTCTGTGAAATCATGCGCAAAACATGACCTTTTAAAATAGTGTTAAATGATTGCTTTTGTTTACTTTTTTTAACTTCTGATGAGAACTTCCTATATCTTATTATCCAACAAAATGATACAATAAAGTGTATGTTTTCTATTGAAATTTTATTTTCAGCTGTTTAAAATTAGTACTATTGGACAATTTTAATAAAAAATGAAATTATCAACTTGAGGTCATGATTCAGAGTGCACTGAAACCATTGGATAATTCTCTGAGTTTTTTATTTTTGTGAAAAAATGTTAAAACTCATTCTTAAGCTCCTTTGGCTCATTCACATATTTTTAATGTTTTCCCAAGGGTGTGTTGATCTGAATGCTTGGACTTCAGTCTACTACAAAGAGCCAATAACTATGTTCATATATGTTGAAAAATAATAGATATTTTTTGTGGTTTACTAATTTAAGTTGTTAATGTCTCAGGTAAAGACTTTTAAAATGTGATTTATTTTAATAACATCACTTAACATAATTTGATCTCTGCAGGAGGAAGGCAGTTCATTACTGAGCTCTCTATTTCTCAGCTGGCTCCACTGCTTTACAGCACAGTGCTGTTTATTTTTTTACTAGGTCATTGCTTTCCACAGTAGGTCATACTTTCTGCTAAACAGCTTGGCCTCCTATGGAGAGAGGATTTGTGACCTTCTAAGGTTCCTAGCTTGGGAGATGTGAGGTCTAAGTTAAAGAATAACTGTTTAATCAGAATGAAATTTTCACTGATGAAATGTTAGGATGTAGAGATTATTTTGAGGAAGTTTCTAATCTCAGCATTTCACTACAAATTACTTAGCAAAATATTGTTGAAAAAGCACATAATATGTAAATAATGACAAATAAAATAACAAAGAGATCCATTCTGTAACTCCAATGTCATTTGTAGGTTCCTGAGGTTAATTGTATTTTGTACATTTGTGTGGAGTCACATTCTGTGGAAATAATGGAAGGAAAGATACTGCTTTTACTTTCTGTAAGCTTCAACTGTCCATGATATATTTTTCATATTAGTTTTCAAATTTTACTAAATAAGTCTTTTAATGAACAGAAAGTTTGTTAAAAATCTTTTTCTTCCCCAGCTCCACAGTGTTGGGCTTGTTTTTCTTGTGTGATTTTTTTTATTGTTTGGGTTTTTTCTTCTTTAAAATGGGAAATAGCTTTTAATTAATCAAAACAACAGGGAAAGTGGAGTAAAATGAGACCCCCAAGTTACATTCCTATATTTTGACTGCACTGCTATTTGTCTTTACTTCCCTACTTTTATATGACCCTTTCTAAAACACTCTTTAATTAGACCAAAATATAATTTCTTTGCTAACATTGCGTATAGATGTAATCTGTATGTTATTGTAGATTTATGTAATGGACACTTTTGTATTTACAAGATACTATTAGTAGCAATGTAATCTATCCTCTATTTTCATATGTTTTCTTGATCAGCTGATAATAATAATTTAGAAGAATTTTTTAACTTACCTGCTGGAAACCAATTCTATGGAATTGCAAAAATAATTGGCTCTTCTAATCTTTACATCTGTACTTGTTTTTTCATTTGCTGCATTATATTACAAGCACATCTTTCGCAGATATTAAGTGATTTCACAACTAAGTGCTTGGAAGAAGCAAATACCTACAAACATTTTTAGAGAACCTTCTGCCTCCGAATTCAGAAGTTGACAAAGATGAAAAAATAAAACCTACAAAATCAAACTCAAAACCGAAGTCACAACCCACTAATGATTTTCCTATTTCTGCTGTTTTATACTGTGATATGGCATTTGTTCTTAGTAGTTGAAGAAATGCAAAAGCAGTAAAAATATATCTTATATTCTGCAATGAACACATGTTTCTCGAGGTGGAATATGACTGCAAATCAGAGGAATTTAGGCACCTACAGTGTTAGTTTTTCTTAAAAGAATTAAGTCTCAGTAGCATTCCTAGGAAATTTACTTTAGTGCTTATAGCTACTGCTTGTTCCTAGAAGTATTAAGGGAGTGAAGAGTGAAATAATGTTTTTCCTTACATTCAGGTGGACATTTGAATGTGCCCGTTGCCTCATACCCTGTTACTGGGCATCACTGGACAAAGCCTGGATCCCGTTTCTTTGCACAAGCCGTCAGCTCCCACCATATACTAATTCATGAGGTGGTCACTCATCACATGCAGAATTTTGCTTGTCTACTTGTTGCAGTTCATGAGGTTCTTGCCAGCCAATTTGTCCAACCTGTAATTCTCAGAATGAGTTTGTGGATTTGCTTTGCCATCTGATTTTCCTTCTCACCCATCTTTATCTGAACAGGGTAGACTAATTATGTCTAATCACAAAGTTATTTTGGGAAAAATGGTCTCAATGCCTCTGTAATTTTGCAGAAAATAATTCAAGACACACAGACCGGAAAGGCTGTTATTGACTCTGTAGCCTAGTGGTTAGGGTGTGTATCTGGGTCACTTGCTCCAAAAACAGCTCAGTAGGGCACAGGCTCTTCCAGCAGTGACAGCCTTCCCTTTGGTGCATGTGAACATCCTTCTGACACTTGGCTGGGAAGCAGGTTTTCAAACTAAGATTCAGACACTGAAAATTTAACATTTCAGTCCTGAGTGTTACAATAAGGAAATTCATTTACAGAAACTTTCACACACCATCTATTAGAATTGGGGATGGATATTTTTAAAAAGCAAGCATAAATATGACAAAGAGGTAACTCTGTCCAAAACTGTGTATGTGATCTCAATTTCTTTTCTCGATCCAGGAAACATCTAAGGGTAAGGTATCTTCTGCTATTTTGCAGCCATACCACTTCTATAACTAAACATTGATCCATAAAGGACCTTTGAACACTACCACGTCTTTTGATTTCATTTGGGCATCCTCTCTTCCTTTTTCCCTTTTTCCTGAGAGGTAGAGTGATGGTGTGGTTTGGTCGCATATAAGGACAGCACTAAATGAGTCCATGGGAAGACCATACTGAAATTTTTGCACATTTCTGCTGGAAGTTCCAATTTGGCTTCTCTGAGATACATGAAAAGATTGTTTCCAAGGTTTTATACTAGATATTATTGCATTTTACAACAATAATGTACACCAAGGTAATTCTAAAAAATAAAGTGGAAAACTGAGAATACAGTAATTAGCCTAATAAAAATATGAAAACAATAATTCAAAGATATTTGTAGAGAATTCACTGACATTTAGGAAATTAAGTGGGAAAAGAGTCTTATTTAATATTTAAAAGTTATTTGAAGAAACATTCAATGTAAAACAATTATAAACAAATGCAATTTAACCTCTGGAAATTGCTGCTCAGCCACTTAGAGAAAACACTGAACATGCTGCTAGATTGTCTGTGAAACAAGTGCAGTATCCTCAGTAGCTATTTAAGTTATTTATGTTCAGTGTACTGTAGCATACAGGAATCTAGCACTATACATACTTAGACACATACTTTTATGGAAGTGATAGCCATGTGATAAACACCATAACTATTAACAACCATAAATAGTTATTAGGGCTACCATATGCTTGGGCTTCCCCACACACATTCATCTTTTTTCTTCCTGGAAAGTTTTTCTCTAGACAGAAAAAGCCTACCTTGGCCACCTGCTGAGACTCTCAGATGCTTGACAGTCTGCTTGGAAAATGGCTCTGAATGAGCGCTGGGCATCCCATGATCGGACACAAAAGCAATGATTCTGAAACCAGGATTCATGCGTCTCTGCATCCACAAATGGCCTGTGCAACATCTGTGCTGTACTTCTGGCATGTCCTAGAAGGAACTTGGTCTGCTCATGCATAGTCGTCGTGGATGATTTTGCCTTTACTGTCCAGAAAATACTTGGTAGAAGTATGAGCTACCTATTACGTCTTAAAATTTGCTCTATCTATCAAGTCATAACTCAGAAAAGTTCTTTGGTAGTCCAAATCTCAGGGCATATGTCTTTAAATATATGAGATTTCTTTATTTTGAATAATTAATCTAGTTAAAAAGTAATTTCTTGCTCTCCATCAAAAAATGAGGCCTTGTCCTGAAATTATGTTACAGAATCACAGAATTGTTTTGGTTGCAAGAGATCTTTAAGACCATCAAGTCCAACTGTTGATCTAGCACTGCCAGTTTACCGCTAAGCCATGTCCCTCAGCACCGCATCTACACACCCTTCAAATACTTCCAAGTGTGGTGACTCCATCACTTCCCAACCCTTTCTGTAAAGAAGTTGTTCCCAGTATCCAGCCTAAACCTCTTCTGGAGAAACTTGAGGCCATTTCCTCTTGTCCTATCACTTGTTACTTGGGAGAAGACACCGATACCCACCTCACCACAATCCCCTTTAAGGTAGTTGTGGAGAGTGATGTCTCCCCTGAGCCTTGTTTTCTCCAGGCTAAACAATGCCAGCTCCCTCAGCCACTCCTCATACGACTTGTTCTCCAGACCCTTCAGCAGCTTTGCTGCCTTTCTTTGGACATGTTCAAGTACCTCCATGTTCTTCCTGTGGTGAGAGGCAAGAGGGGCATTTCCAAATATTTGGAAAAGTTGCAATGTCTGGTAGTAAGATTGTGGGTATAGACTTCCATGTGTTTCTGCTACCTTGATGACAAGACTTTTTGTGAAAAGGAGTCTGCAAATAGAGTGGCCTGGAAAGCTGTTCACTTTGACTGCAAGCTTACACAAATGGAGAATCTCATAGCGTTGTGTGGTATGGTATGAAAAAGCTTTATTGCATAATTTCTAGGGACTTTTTTTTTTCTTTTAAATGTCTTTAGGGATTATATGAGATCGGAAAAAAGCATCAATGACTGTTTGATAAGACACTTTTTTATTCACAAAGGCTTGAGTATGTGTTCTCTTATTCCCTTTATTACAAATTTGATTCGCTGAGATAGGAATAATAAATTCTTTCCTGTCATCACTATTTCAGGGCTTAGAAGACCATCCTGTAACTGTTAGTCATATACATAATTTTACTACAATTATCATGAAAATAACATTCGACTCATACAACATTCTAAGAAATTTCAGAATGCTCAAAAATCAAATGTCCTTAAAAAAATAGTCATGATACGTACCAAATGGTACAACATACTGGCTCCCTGACTCATGTCATAATAACTGGAGAGAGATTGTACATACCCTGTAGCAGGTACATTAACTTGCTAGAAAAAATTAGTTTGAAAATATATTTTTAATATGGTTAAAATGAACATATTTGACCATGATTGCATGTTTCATAATGATGGTTTATAAAAGTGAAGGGTACTGAATGTTCTCATTAGGAATCACAGCAGACATATAATGAACAAAACCATTCATAATTAATTTTCTCACCTGTTTTTGCATATTTTTTTTCACATTTCTACAAAGTGTGCTTTTGCATCATTTAAAAAAAGTTTTATTCGAAATCTTGGGGTTTTGCTTCAAAATACCTTTCCCCATAATGCAAATAATGGACAGGAAAATACATACTTTTTGAGGTGTTTTATTTCTAGTTTTAGTGAGAACATTAACGAAGAAAGGTTTATTGTCTTGGTTTTTTTCTCTCATGTTTATAAATCGTGTTGATAGTTGGCATAACATAAACAGTGTAGTCTAGTGGTAGAGCACAAAGGAGAGCCACTGTTTACTGAATTTGAACCCTCTTTTGCCCAGTCCTAACTGCATGTGCTTAGGCAAGGCACTTCTTATCTCAGTTTTACAGACAAGAAAGGTTTTTGCCTATCTACCCAACAGGGATTTTAAGAGGATTAATTTGTTAAAAGCATGAAGATTTAAGGAAAAGCAAAGCATTACTATTAATGTGTTTAACTTCAGTTGGAGTACAATCCGAAACAGAACAAAGTTTTGAAAGCTCAAGGCATTTGCTATGTAGCGTTGCAGATGTAATCACAAAAACTCTTCTGGTCACATTTGAGAGGTTTAAGACTTTACCACTGCTTGGATTTCATTACCACACTTGGACATTGTTGCTTTAACTGACTACTTCAGCTGATGAGAGAACTTGTGATTTTAAGCTTCTCTGGAAAGTGATTTAAGCTACTTTATTGTATCCCCCACCCCAAATTATGAGTATTTATGTATTCACTCATTCAATCAATTAATTCATTTATTCATTTTCAACCAGGGAGCTGGTACCCCAAAGAAATCAGAGGGCATTTTTGTGAGGTGTTTGAATTGCAACAGTAAGTCTGACTGCTTTCTTTACTATTTTCTTCATTTTGTTTTAAGCATACAGCCCATTCAATGTTTAACAGAGGAAGGGTAAAGGTGTAAACCCACAATGCTGTAAACAGTGGTGCCTAGTCTTGCTATTTTTTTGAGGCTGTGTGACTATGGCCATCTGAAGGGAATTCCCTATCACAGTATATCTGTTTCTTTCCTGTCCCACTTTACTGTGGGTGACTAACAGAAAGAGTTTTTAATTAAAAACTTTCTTATTTCATTTAGTGGGAAGCCTTAATTGTGGTAAGCCTTAATTCTTTTGTTTATATGAACTCTGGTCTGTGGTTCGGGTTTTTCTTTACCATCCTTCCCAAGTGTGCCATATGAATAGGTTTTCAGGTTTTTCATCTGCCCTGGAAATTATCTGTGATTCCTCTCTGCCCTCTAACACACTCTTTTTATTCCCTTTCCAGTACCAGCCGACCAGGCTTTTTGCTTTAGCTGGAGTCAGGAATGCACGCTGTTTGTTTGAGCCAGTCTCATGGTGGGCTGGCACAGCTTCAACAACCAGAGCTGTCAAGTGGAGTGACCCAAAATAACCCACAGGGGCTCTAAAGGGGTGAAGATAAGAACAGCGGGAGTTTACTCTGTGGGAAAGTATAGTTTGCTGTGGAACTGATGAAAACCCAAGAAAATTGTGTTTACGTATTTTGCTAGAGACAACAGAAAGAAGAGAGGGTTTTGTATGAAGAGTAGTCAGACAGATTTGAAAAACAGGTCAAGCTGCTTGATTAATTTTTGGCAGTGCATAAGAAAAGCCATGAAGACCCCAAGATAATATTTCATTCTTTTGTTGTTGCCCCTAACATAACTGTGAAATAGTTTTGTGCTTAAGTTGCAGTGATTGATTAACTTTGACCTATCAAAACCAAAATAAAAGAACAAATCTTTACTCTCCGTTCTTTGTTAAAGTTGATTAGACTCTGCGACCTCGTGCTGACCTGTGGTTTTGTGGCTACATGAAATTCAGGGTTTAAAACTGGGTATTGAAAAACTTAGTATTCCTGTGGGAATTGTGGGAGAATGAAAGAAAAGAGAAATAATTTTAATGCTTTTCTTAGCACAAAATGTTTCTAGTGCACAAAGTAAGATCTCCATGTCATTTAAAAAAATCACAGAGGATTTGTAATGGTAAACCACTATGGCTTTAAAGATGTAAGATATGTAGAGGTGGCGTTCCCATACCGTTTGAAGATTTCTCCAGCTTTTGACACCACTCACACAAAGGAAGGGAGCACTTTTTCACTAATGTATACACAAGCCGCTGTGCCTGCTGATTTGCAGTCTGAACAGTGTGTCTTTGGCTGGCATGTGTTCGTTTTTCAGGTAACTGATCTCAAGGCTCAGAATTTCTGAAGTTTATATGAAGATAACCAGACATGAAGATGGTGGTGGAGTTTCTTTCTGTGGGTATTATGAACTCACTTCCCCCCGAGATGTGTCAGTGTTTTTCTCTGTTATGTCTCTAAAAAAGTGCTCTCAATCATCCAAGCTTACCTATTTGTTTTGGCTGTTTCATCAGTGCTCCAATGAACAGTGTCGCCCAGGATCTGAGTTCCCGCAACAGGTAGATCCTGTTTTATAGCCTTTAAGCTGCCGCAGGTCGCTGTTCCTGTCAGACTCATCTTCTCACAGTAGGGATGATCTCCAGTTAGCAAGACTTTTTTTTTTTTTTTTTTTTTTTTTTTTTTTTTTAATTGTAGACAATAGAGTTTGAAAACTTAATCTGAATAGCTTGCAATTAATGTAAACTGCTACTAAAAACTTTCACATATTGATATTCACACTCCTTTCAAGTGAGAAAAAAAGTTTAAATAAGTAAAAGAACATGTAGAACATAGATATTGTTAAAAGACACTTCTGAATACTGAACTAATAATTAGACTTTACTCTCGGTGAAATTGGGAAGAGCTAAGAACAATATTTATTTAACTTTAGTGAAGTGAGTTTTGGTATTTCAGGCAGACTATCAGTTGGGGCATTTTTGACAATGCTTTTATTTGTGCATTGTTCAGAAAGAAATACCTCATCATTATGTGCTAAGAAAGAATAGACATCCTCTCAATGTCTGAATGCAACAAAGCATAATAAATTAATAAAAGTTCTGAACATATAAAATTACTTGATTGAGAGTGTAAACATGAGGTTGTAACTCAGAGATGCTTTTTTTTACTGTTTCCTTTAACAATTGGAAACATGTCTTAGTTTAAATTCTCTGTTATTTTGTCTGTGCATATCTGGTGTGTTACCTTCTTCCACTGAATCTGGGCAGCTTCAATAGGTGTGATATCAACCATTACTCATTTTCAAGGTTTATGTGACTTGACTGCCCAACCTATACCTAAGAGACTGATGGAATCCTGCCGGCCATAGGTACTATTAGCTATGGGAGGAAAGATAACTGAGCCCCTTTCAGCAGAGATGGTTTGTCCCTGCAAGAGTAGTTCATTATTTCTCTGTTTAAGGATTTTTGAAAACAGCTTGCTGTTCACAAGTCTGTTTCTTGTTTTGGCATTTGTTTATGTGAGGAAAGACTAAGGACCTGCACTTCGTGCCTGATAGGGATGCAGTAAGTTTTATGTTCCACAGAATAAATGGAGCTTTTTTCCTATTGTAGACCACACAGATGAGGTTTTCTTGGGCTAGTAGGGCAGTTGCCCATAATTCTTAGCCTTTAGGAAGAATCTGAAGAGGGCTTAAATAAGTTTAGTTGTTCCCCTGCATATCTGCCACTTCTTCCAATACAGACAGTTGTTTCTCTCTCCTTCCTAAGTGCTGTGCTGAGCGTTTCACAAAAATGTGAAGGAGTGAAAGTGTCTCTTTTCCTCCCTCCACTGGTGTTCGGGGACTGAAGCGCCCTCATTTTGATTTTCAAAAGTCCTGGCTTGAAAACCAGGTGAGACTAGACTAAAATTCCCCAGGCATGGGATATAGCTTTCAATTAGATGTGTTACCTTTTGAATGACTTTACCAAACTTGGTAAGTGACAGAAGTTTTAATTATAATAGATGGAATAAGCTTGCCCAAACAAGACTTAGCAAGACAGAGATGCTATGTGGTAGAGGGAGGAATTGTATTATCTAAAGTTAAGAGCATATGTTCATGTGATAATTTTAAAAGCCCAAATTCCTGCATCAGAGCTCAGATTAAATCTTGTTCATCTGAAAACTTTTTTTTTACTCTATTTTGATATTCTATTTTAATCTATTACTAATCACAGTTAATTATAATTAATGCTTTTTTCATTAACCAGCCATGATGCTATTTTCTAAACATGCTAATCTGTTAGTAATGTACTAGTTGTGTGAATCACAATAAAACTAACAAATTTTACTTTACCTTTATTTATTTGCATATTAACTGGTATTTTTGTTTTTAATAGGCTTGTGATTTAAAAGTACCCTGTGAAGTCAATGTAGTTTTAAAATAATTATCAGAATGTACTGAGCATTTACTATTGATCAAATGATTTTGACTATTCAAAGGCAGAAAACATGATTTACATTATTTTATAACAAGCACATAACTGTCTTTTCATAAAGTATCACATATTTTAAAATATTTAAAATGCGTTTTGTACAATACATTGATTTTTTATTTAGTGTTGTTACAATAAGATACTATTCTAATGGCTACAACTAAGTTAGCATAGGAAAAAGTTACTGCTCTTAGAGATATTAATATCCCTCAACATATTAATATGTAGATTGCTTATTTTGTTATTGTTCATTTTTTATGAGAAAGGCTAGTAGATGTTTAGCAAAGTATTGAAACACACCATGGCACAATATGAAATCCTTAAATCTGTTTTCTAGCATTATCTCCTTTTGTATTACTGAGAACCTGCTCGACACCAAGCAGATGTTTCTTTCTAACATTTTTACATGGCTATTTTTCAAGTGGCTTCTTAGCACAGATGTTCCTGTGTATATATACACCTCTCATTTGCTAGTACTGCTTTTCCTGTGTAAACAGCAGATTGCATTGCTGATGCCTTTTTGATCAAAAGAGGGTGATCAACTAAAAAATGAGGCAGGTTCTGAGGTGAGGCTTTTCTTTGTGTTCTTACTGATCACTTTTTCCTGTTCAAGTGCTGATTGCTGTCAGTGTCAGTTACAGACTGGATTTGGATCTCAGCCTTTTTTTTCTGTAGCACAGTGCAGCACAAATCACTTCCGGGTCCCAAGCAGCTAAACACTTGAGCACACATTAAATGTATTAAATGTATCTGAGTGTCATTGAAAGCAGTAAATCTAAACCATATTAATCTCCGACACATAGTCAAAAAGCTGTGGAAAAATGCTTTTCTCCTCTTCCCTTCACCTTCAGTTTGCCCTGCTCTTCCCACAGCATCTGTGGACCACCTCCCTCTGTCCAGTCCATCCCATAACATTTTTCTCTTACATCATGTCTGCCAGACAATGGACTCAGGCTAAGTATTTGTACTTCTGACCTGTGCGGATCAGTGAGATGTTCAGTTGGGTGTTGTTATGGAGATGCACGCAAGACAGAAAGCAGTTACAATCCGGAAACGTGGATTTATTATAAATCAATCTGTTTAGCACTCCATCTATACAGATTCAAAATATCAGTTGAGAATTATTACTACACAACAAATTTATACAGAACCGAGGAATATGCTCTAAGGGTGGATATATCCAAAACGGCACACGAGCCACTTACAATGGGAGAATTTCTCGCTTAATAATACAGAAAGGAAATAGCTTACCAGCGCCGGGGTAAGAATCACTCAATCCTAGGCACGTACAACCCGGCCAGCATCTGGCTCGAGGTGGGGGGGTGTCCTAGGAAGTATCCTCGGTCTAGCGTCCCAGGCCTGAGGGGCGAGGTCTCCGACTGCACAACCCACTGCTCCGAGGAGAACCAAACCTCAAAAGCAGTTCTCCGGCAGGGCTCCATTTATACCCTCAGTTGAGTATGGGGGCTGTGGTCATTGTTCAGGAAGCACAGGCAGGATGCAGCTTAACAAAACCCAGACCCTCATGCGCCCATATCCCAGGGGGCAAGGCTTGTCCTTTTGCGCAAGCTCGGTGCATGGGGTTCAGGGCGGTGTGTGGGGGGGTAGCTCCAGGTGCTTATCAGGTGCTGCTGCAGGCCTGTCTTTTTTGCAGGGCCGATGCAGACAGGCAGGGGGTTGCACTGTCACAGGTGTCTAAAATATTACTGCAGGCCTGTCTTTTGTGCAGGCTCGATGCAGACAGGCAGGGGGTTGCACTGTCACAGGTGTCTAAAATATTATGTCTCTCTTCTCCTAATATATTAAACAAATGGTGGGATGGAGGTGTCATATGTTTGCTTCATACAAGTAAATGCATGTTTTTGTATTTGCCAAGGTAAGGAGGATATGGTCTATTACACTGGGAGTCACTGGAGAAGAGTGTTTGAGTCTTGCGCTCTAGATCTACAGCATATAGCTCTCACCTGTCTTGCTGGGAGTGCAGCAAAATACATGTACTACATAACTACCTACACCAGTCCATGCAGACAACAGCATAAGCTCTTGGGGTTCTATAATGGAACTTGCTTACCAGACTATTTTTTAAGAAAGTGTACCATTATGACGATCTTGATCTTACTGAACCCAAATCATAGGTCGATTCACAATTTTTTAAATATATACTGTATGGATATTTCTCTTTTTGTACATACAGAACCAAAGTTTAAAGACTTGAGGTGCTTTATCTTCGTTGGAAATGATACAAATATGAAGTTGAAATGTTTAATATAGCTTCCATTTATATTTAAAGGAAATTAAAATTAGGTGGAACTATTTCTTACCTTCCTTGGTGTTTGTAAACTAAATGGGAATGTATTATAATGATAAAGTTTGGAAGAGCTTATCATAATACTGATTTCCTTTGCATCCATATATAAAAAGGAAATAAATCAATGAACTATTTTTGTGGTATTTTTCCTGTTTTCCCCAGTGTATAGTCTTGATGATGAAAATTATTTTCTTAATCACTACTGCAGTAGGTTCATGTACTTCAAGAACTGCTTTTCACTGTCAATAAAACTGCAGGAAAAACCTCAAGTACAAAATAATTTCTCCCAGGACATGGTAGAACATTTTTAAACTTTAAATTCTGTGGTAATTTCACGGATGTGAAATCTTCTTTGCTCTGTTTCCAGTCACACCTTCCCCAAAACATTATCAGTTTTTAATTCTTCAGCTGTCAGCTTTTCCTCTGTCTTCTCAGGCTTTCTAAATGGCATACAGAACTATGAGCATTAAGAGTAATCAGAGTTCGAAGGTGCATTCATAGCACCCCGTTTGAAGACACAATCATAAATGCCCTCTGAAGTTAGGAAATACTAGAGAAATAATTTCCTAGTGGAAACATAGTATATTTGAAAGGATTTAAATAACTTTAAATCAATTACATTCATAGTAAAGAATACACAGAAACGTACTGTCAGAATTTAATAGTGTGTACCTTATCCACAGTGATGTATTACTGGGCTATCTCATTAGGTGTGTTAGAATCTGTAAAGCTGAAGTATGACATAATAGTCCCTAGATTTTAACACGGTAGGGTTACTAGGAAACTGATAAGAAATTTGTTACTTTACAAGTAATGATTTCTGAAGCTTCAGATTAATTTCAGATATTTTCAGATTAGATTTATATTTCCAGATCTTTTTTTTTAAATTTATTGTGTATTTGTTGCACATAATTTTGCAAAGTCTGGGCATTTCTATCCATGACTTAGAACATTCATTTCAGACCCATCTCAAAAGTGTTAAATGAATAAGGGAAAGATATTGGAAACTTGATCCATGTCTTTTTATACACCCTCAGGTACCCTCAGGTACTCAGCCTAGGCAAGAGATTTCTCCTGTTTTTTTAAAACTTAGATTTATTTCCAAAAGGTCTGATCCTTAACTACTAAGATCTTTCCTGTAAAACTTTGAGTTAAAGGTCTTTTTGGAAGAAAATTAAGACAGAAAGGACCAAGGTGCGTTACTGCCTGATCAAGCTGAGGTCACCTCTGTGCAATTTTTGTATGATCAGTGACAAGTCTGTAACTCTTAAAGGTTAATAACATTCGTGTTCGAATCCCAGCCTCTTTTATTCAAAAGTTATGATCTGCATCTATTTCTTCTCAGTCTAGTCTGCTAAGTGTTTGTAGACAAATCTGTGTTCCAGATATCTTCTTTTTGCTCATCTAGCCTTGTACATGCGGATTCTACTCTGGAGAGAGGCAAGTGAGGAGTATTGATAGAGTTGTTCTGTTTTCTAAAATACAGCAGAAACAAACAAACTGGGCCAAGCTTATAATTTTAGCAGGTTTTCTCCATCAAGTATGTATATTCCTCCCTCTACTGCTCCCAAGGTTGTTCCCACTGACATCTATGTTCTTAATTTTCCAATAACTGAATTATGAGAATATCTAGAGATACAGAAAGTCTTAAGAGTAAGCCAAGAAAAAGAAAAGGTGGTACACTTGTTCTGCTTTTTAGAAAAAAAAAGACTGTCTGGACTCCAACATATGTGAATTTCCATTGAATGCTATTGGTTAATACTAAGTAAAAAGCCACCGTGAGGTACATCCAGCTAATATCACTGAGTTCCTGGATGAGAAAATGCAATGAATTTTTTACAATCTGTGGTTCAACAGATTGGCTTGTACGAGTGCAAGAGCTGTGTTCAGATTATTAATTATTCATGATCGATGTGCTGAAATGATAACAAAGATAAGAGCTTGGTGGGTTTATTGGCTAAGAAATACACATTACCCAAGTATTGTCATGGAATGGACTTCTTTGAGTGTACTGGCTCAGTACTTTTATCTTGCGGTAACTAGAGTCCAACTTTCTGTGAAGTGACTACATTGCTTATTTTATTGTCTTGGGTATAGGGCCAAACTAACCTACAATGATGAGGGTCCTGAAAAATCATTAGTAGTAAAATCTGTTTTCCCAGCATTATAGCAAGTTATAGAGATTTCAGAGGATAGGTTCAATGCCAAGACATGCCTCTCAGCTTTGTTGCTGACATTGTGACTTACGAAGAGGCAAACACTTTTTCTTTGAAGCATCCATTCCTTTTCTTGCATCCAAATATTGTTATGAGTACCCACACAAAGAGAAACCTGTCATTTATTCTAGCTGACCAGAAGTCCTGTTCTTCCTTTAAAAAAAAAAAAAAACCCTCATAATGTTGGACAGGGCTTAATTCGGTAAAAAAACCCAAAAATTTCTGACAGGGAAGAGAGGTAAGCCACAGACAGCAGAGCTGCCCACAGAGTCCTAACTGCCCTCTTCTCTGTCTGTCCCAGCACCATGTGTGCATTTTCTGCCATTATCTTCTCTAACGAAGAGAGGAAACCTAAGAAATTCTTAATATTCTCTTACTCTCTCTGTCCTTTCCTTATCCTGCCATAAGAGCTAGGGTGCTCAATAAGTTCCAATATCAGGTGCAGCAACTATCTTCATCTTGTCAGGGAAAAGCTGTAGGTAGCCAGGGATGCTCAAAGGCTCAGCACTTGTAAACAATTCAGGGAGAGTTAACAAGGTAAACAAAAGCAGAACTCAAGTAAACATAAGGAAATGAAATTGTTCTTGAATATTTTACCAACCTTATACCTGCATAAATTTTCCCCTAGTTCTTTTCAAACTGAAGTTTTCTTTGCTATTGTTTCAGTGCTTTTAGAATGATTTCAGACACACATTGCATGTCTCAACTTGTAAGGTAGTTGTAACTTGCTCTACTTCTCTGTTATAAAGAGAGCCCTATATGTTATAAATATATAGAGAGAATAGGTTAATAGAGATAACTGCTGCTTCTACATGAAAAGAAAGTATTTCTCTTTAGGGGAGATATCTTGTTAATAACCTCTCTTTCAAGGTGTGCTAAATTTGCTTGATGAAATTGTACATTCATTAAAAAAAAAACAAAACAACAGAATTTTTCAAAAGCAAAATCTCACTTTCATCTGAAATAACATTCAAAGACTTTCAGAGGGCAGAAGTCTCTCTGTACCATGGTACAGCAGAGCTCCTTAGCAGTGCCTCATCAGTTGGGAAGCTTGTTTTCTTAACTGTCAGTCACAGGGCCAAGCTGCAGTATGTTATTACTTGATCACTAAGGTAGTAAGCAGGAAAACGCTAACTGTCTTCGGTGCTACACAGGTTTGGTTCATGTCTTTGTACTGTTATACTGGCATAGTCACTGCATCTGTTTGTTTTAGCTTCTCTGTTTACCTTCTTCCCTGCAGGACTTTTAAGTATGATATAAAACTAGGAAGGAAACAGACCCCCAACTCTGTTGTAGAGAAATCCTGTTGAATTGTTTTATTTTAACTTAAATTTTTGTGGGGGTTGAAGAAAAAGGAGGAAATTGCTAAAACATTTCATGCTTTTCTATATTCACATAGATCCCAGACAGTCTGATCTCCAGACCTGGAGGTTCAAAGGGATAATGGAAACATCTGGAGGAATGTTAAGAAGACAGAACAAGGGAGGTCGTCACCACAGTAAATTGATGAAAATGAGAATGTTTCTACAATGTAATTGCTAAAAAGTGCTGGGAGGTTACTTATCTGATCAGAATAGAAAATGTCCTTTTTCCATCCATGAAGATGCAACAGAATAGGTAAGCTGTATTCTTTGATCCAATTAATTCACAGAAAACATATTTAGAAGTAAAAGAGAAATCTGAGAATTCAGTTTTAATTAGTAAATCTTCAGAGGTCTCCTGGGAGTGAGAGAGGAAAGGATGTAAACTTCAAGCTAATGGGAATCCAGGGGCTCACTGAAGAATGTTTTTAATTTCCCATGAACTGTGTAGTCTTTGTTAAGAAAGACAGTTCCATTCATCCAATTCTGTCCAACGTCAAACTTCAGTAGAATTCAGTTATAACACGTACTGCTTTTGTTTTTCCCCCAGGAACAGCATACTATGAGGCACCACAAAAAGAGGACTTACTATTACAGCTTAACTTTATTTTTTAATATCTAGTCTCAGGCTGTGTTTGGTTATATAATCTCCCATCCCTCTCTTGTGCTGTAAAGCCATTATATTTGTGCAAATGTGGCTACGTGGACAGTGAAAATGGGAAGTTTATGAACCTCATTCCTCTTCTTCATGGGTACAGAACTCTGAGATGTTTTACTGCATATTTAATGTTATTTCTAATAAACAGAAACAAAAGTCCCAATTTTAATAGTGTTTGCCTATGCAGTGAGAGCCCCTACGTAATGATGCCAAAGCATAGATCTCTGTGGGTTTGATGTGCTTTAATTAGGCATTTCCTGAGTATCTTATTTTTCAGTACTGTGAACCCAAGGAGGATACAGTGTGAACAGAGGTAGCAAACCTGACAATGATTTTACTGGGAAAACATACCCTTATAAAAGTTAGACCATCCGAAAGTTCTGAAGAAACCTGAAAAAAATAGTTTAAATCCCTGTTTTAAAAGGAGAATTTCATTTTTCACACATAAATAGTACCAGACTGAATGAGAATCAGGTGTGCTATTTGCACAATTTTGACAAATGATTTTTACAGGCTTCAACCTGTTCCTATCAGCTGTGCACATCTTTCTTGAGATACAGCAACAGTCAACTAACTTTAGAGTAAAGGATATCCAAGGATCTTCATCAATTTGGAAGGTCAGTCCCTGAAGTACTCAATTCTTGGTTAACTTCTTCCTCCCTGATTACGTCTTGTACGTTAAACAATGTTTTCCTTTCTGTAGTTTCCCTTATAGCATCTCCTTAAATGTAATACATCTTGACGTATAGGCAGTAGCCAGGAGATTACTGCACCCTGTATAGTTTCACTTGAAATTAATTAGACATAAAATCTCAATTAACTATACTCAAATTGGCCAATTCATTTTCTCTGTAAAGGAATAAAAACTTTTATGTATGTTGCATGTAAGTTAATGTAAATTTCTGCTTTGACTGCAGAGTCAGCTAATGCAGACTGTCTCGATCTCAAACTTCTTTCAGTCTTAGTGTAATTTAGTAATTTGTTGTCTAAGAGACTTTGTGCTTTAACTAGAACTTTTATTTTCGTACAAACAGTTTTAAAGTATTTTACTTTAAATAAAAACTTAAAAATATTTCTCTTTTGCTCCCTATGCTAATCTCTGAGTTCCACTGGGTTATTGCTGCTTCTACAGAAAAAAAAAAAAAAGAAAAACAAAAAGAAAAACTATGTTACCATTGCATTATATACCAAACAGAAATAGCAAAAGGACACAATGGGTAGAAGACCAGTTGGTTTTCAAGTGTCTACGCTAGTACAGGGTGACTAGTACAGGACGTAGTGAAAAATAAATATAGGAAAATTTGCGCTTAATCTTTTTCCTTTGGAAACCAGTTCCCTTAAATCTTGAAACACAAACTAATATTATGACATATACTTCATTTTAGGCTAAAGAAAAAGTGGAGGAAGAGCTATGAACACCAAGACAGTTAACTGAATAAGTTAACGTGTATCATACAATATGGACTTCATATGTATCCCCAACGCAGAGGGTGTTTGCAGCAACAGATATCTATCATGGTTTGCAATTACTGTTTCAAGAAACAGATGAGCCTGAAATGAAGGGCTAGTGACTGAGATTTCTCACATACTGGGTAATCACCTGCCTACCAAGAAAGCAAGAAATATCTCTCTCACTCTGAGCTTAAAAATATATTTTTGTCCCAGTTCTACTTCAATATATATTTCTTCCAATATGAAATTAAAATAGATGTTAAAGTCTTGAAAGACTTTTTGTCTTTTTGTCAAAACTAATCAGACCATTCAAAACATGTAACCAGCATTACCTTGCTGCTGAAGGTGTCATCCTCTCCCTTCACATTTTCACCCATGCTGTTCTCCAGAGTTAATGTAGTAATTACTAGGAAAATTTGAGACTTATCCTGTTTTCCAATATATAACTCACGTGGTGTTATAATAACAAAATTTTTCCTGATATCTCTCTCATGAAGTCTTTTTTTTTTAGTTTTTTCCAATAAATAATGCTTAATGGTTTACACTTAAACAAACTCTTCAATGTATTTATATTTTGTTATTCCCAGAGAAGAACCTTATTTTCTTCACCTTCTGTAGAGAGGAGTTCTGACTCAGTCAATTTTACCTGAAAAATCTGCACTTCCAATCCCGAAGTAATATAAATTATACTTCAGTTTTCTTCAGCTTCTGTCCACCCATTATACAGCTCTGTCTCTATGTATTTAATTTTAACAATCCAAGATCTCCTTACAAACTACTGGGAAGGAATGTTTCATTATTCTATTTTCTTCAGTGTAAGGTAGAGCATTTTTATTTGATGAAGTAAAATAATTGTCCAACTGACTTAAAAAAAATTCCCTGCCTGTGAACAGGTCAGTGATTCATATTCTACAGAAGTCAAGCTGGAACCTATTAATGAACACAGTATCTCACAACTGGGCCTGCTTGATGATGTTCTTCAGAAAGTGTCACCTCATGAAAGAGAGATACTCTTCTTAAAAGGGTCTGGAAAGCTTGCTGTGACATTATTAAAATACTCTATTTTTACATGAGGGTCAGGTTGAAACAGCTCCAGGCTAAGTCTGTGGCAGTCCTCTTACAATGAGCACAGCAGGACAGGAAATGTCTTTTTGACTTCAGTCACATTAATAACCTTTCACATAAGGGAGGTCTGCAAAAAGATCTGTAATAGATTGCTTTAGCATTGTTTTCTATAACACCTGTCACTACCTTGTGAGACTTCAGATCACAAGGTCTTTTCAACATATCTCAGATAGGTAACTGACATGCAGGGTTTTTTTACTTTGTTTCTTGTTTGCTCTTCTAATGGCATGGTCTTTAAAAAACCATTTGTACCTGATCAAAATAAGTATTATGCTGCATAAAGAACTTGGTTCAAGAGTTGTCATCTCTGAGATTCTTGTGATTTTTTTGGCATCAAATGCTAAGACTTTAAAAACATGAATTAATGCTGTTAGATGTTCGTAACATTTAGCTCGATGGTGCATCAGAAGTGCAAATGTGGACATCACAGAAGTTGTTAATAATTAATGCTTTTTAATACAAAAATGTTAAAAATTGGTTTGAATTTATTAAAATCTGTCTCAACTTTAAAGCTGTCTTTTTAACAGCAATCTGATCCAGCATGACCAAGAATGCTGAGGGTCTGAACAGACCTAGTTTTGTTGTAAAAATCCTCTGTTAGCAATAGTGTTCACCCTTTAAATTGTCAAATAAGAAATACCGCTAGTATATTAAAATTTTTGACACTGTCTGATGCCACATGCTTTTAGCACATTGATTATGTCAACTCATTCTTATTTAACTTCTTCAGTTAGCTTCTGCTGTCTCAGGAGATGAATTATCTCTGTTCATCACTATTCTCTTGTACTACATTGCCTTCAGTTAAGCATTGCACCCATTATCAACTGTTTACTGGCATTTATATTTACCCTTTTATATCAAGACTGTCTATATCATCCATATTTCTGAAAGAATTTTGTTGCTTCTGAGTTCCTCTAACCACGCCAGTTTGAAATGCTTCAACATAATGAAAGTCTAATGCTCCAGTTCTTCCAGCTTCGAATCACCTTATGTCTCATTCATACCCATAGCCAGTTCCTAAAACCCAAGGTCCCTCAGTTCTAGATCTACTCCATAGTCTTGGCTCTCCCAGCTTTAATGTTGTCTTCTCCTTCTCCCCAGGGGTGACTGTATCACCATTTACTGTCTCTTTTCAGCCTGTTCAGACCACTCCCATCCACTCTTCTGTCACTGTCATCCCATCAGTTCAAAAATCCTTACTTCACAATCCCGCTTCCTTCCATGCTCCATTCTTAACAGCCTATAGCCTGATCACTTCACTCACCTTGAACACTACCCTCTGATCCAAAGCTTCTCTGGTATGTATAATTCTTAGACCCTTTTTTCGTGCTTGCAGCTGATTTCTCCCTCTTTTGTGTCTGCTCATCACAGGTGCTGCTGTTGCCACATGGACTCCAATACTAATTACTTTCTTCCTTTGCTGGCCATGACTACATCCACACCTACAAGGCTTCTGTTCTAAGAAAGAATTAAAAATAAAAAGACTCAATCTCCTGTCCAAATCGCCCCCCATAAGTAGGACACATTTCCTGGACAAGTTTCAGATTATCATCCTTATATTTTTGGTCCTTTGTAGAGAAGGTGGGAGGTAAGGAAAGAAAAGAGATTCACTGCCATTACAATGACTGTTCAAATAATTTCTGAACTGCAGTTAATGTAAACACAGATATTGAATTACTACACCTTAAAAGAACAACCTATGGAGAAAAAGGGCAGGTTAAAAAGTAAACAAGAGCTCTGCTTTATATACGATACATGATCCAGAATTTTAAGTCTGATGTGAATATTTGATTAATCCAGCTAGATTTTCTGTTATAAAATACCATTTTAAGAATACAGAAAAAAAATACTGAGAATATGTGAAGACTGTCCTATGCAGGAAAACTGCTGCACATACCTTCAATAGTGCTGCCTCACTATCTTCCCTCTGATCTCAACTACATTTTAGGAGTGGAAGCAAAGTGTTGCCTACTACAGGTACTACCAGACCAAGATGATGATTGTTGGAAATATTGTGCAACTGATTCTTGACTGCAAGTTATTCATCGTTACATTGATCACGGTGGGAGGTTGTGTCTTTTTCAGACCCTTTCCCAGTATGTGTGGGAAGAAGCATCTTGCCTGCCTATTGCCATCTACAGAAAATTGTTGACTCAATGCAGCTTTTTTTATTATTATTAGTTTTCCCAAGCTGAACTTTTCGAAATATATCCTTTTGCCCAATATTCCTTCTCATCTTATGATGGCTTATTAACTCATTTGTTTGACAGCTAAATCCTTCTATCATTTTGTGCCTTTTTTTTTCTTTTTCTTTACTAGAATCTAGGACAGGATGTCAAAATGTTTCTGTTGCTGCTTGTCATCTTTGATGTGGATACATTTTCATTGCTGTACCCATTCTCCATTCTAAACCCCTCTGAAATGTCATTTTTTGTCACACCACCACCAGGTCCACAACTTCTTAAATTGACAAGTATATTGAAATTGATGAATCTTGCTAGCATGAAGAAGGGAGGGAAGAATGTTATCTTGAGTATCCTGTTTCTTATTTGACTTTTGTGGTAAATCTCTAACTTTGAAAAGACCTTTTTGAGTAGTCTCTTGTAACTGCTTTCTGGGAAAGCCTTTTGAATTGCATTAAATTTTCTACATTCAACTGAACAGTGTCAAACCAAACAAGTAGAATAATTTGATATCTAGAGTAATTCTCACTTACTGTTTGTATAAAAAGCATTTCTAAAAACTTTAAATGATTCTACCTGTATTTCCCCATAAAATTACTGTGTAACAGAATTATTTCGTAGCCTGAAATTGGTGTCATAGAACAACACTTTTTGCTGTATTCATGTGTGTCATGGTGATTTTTCTTTTCTCTGATATCTTGATGTAGATATGTACTACAAAGATACCTGGAAAACACTATCACAATCATCTAAACATTTGTATTTTAGTGAATTTTTTTAAAGAATTGTTTAATGTGTCTTGACTTGTTTGCCTCAGTCATGTCACAGTAAAATAAAAGGGGAAATTGTTTAACTGTCTTGTTTTTGCTGATCGTGTGTGGTCTGGTGTCACTTGTCTTTCAAAATATAGGTGGATTTTTAAATATATATATAGTTTCTAGATTCCTGTGATTTGAATGCAAAGAGCCTCAAATCAGGTTAGGTACTACAGTTCTCCTGGATTCAGTAGAGCAGCTTTTCTTCTCAGCAGAAATATTTCTCTGTAAAGACTCAGAAAAGTTCTTTCTTCCCATTTTCTCTTCCCTCATTGATAAATCGTTACTTTTCCTTTGCAGTAGATTGGTAGCTACATCGACAGGTAGCAAACGTGCAAGGAAGAGGTGTTTATGGACTTGGCTTCACCTATAGGAGATTTAAAATCAAGTATAGTTTATATTTGGAGAACAATATTACTAGCTAACTACTTGTTAGTCATTAGTCAGAAATCCTCATACTATTCTATTGCTTTATTTCTTGCTGATACCGGTTGTCCTGTCAGTTACTTGTTAACTCTCTACTTTTCTAATCTCGGAGTGAAAGAGTTTTCTGTTCAAAGTGATGTTCTGATCTTTTGTGTCTCAGGTTTTTTTTTTTGTTGTTGTTGTTGTTGTTGTTTGTTTTTGGGGGGGGTTTTTTGGTTTTTTTTTTCGCTATCCTGCCATATTTATAGGGGGCTCATCAGTAGCAGGACCTAACCTTTTTATACTGAATGACTGACACAGACAGTGCAGAACTAGGCTATGAGGGACTTAAAAAATGAAGACAAGAGCTTATTTTTGTAAAATAAAATGAAGGGGAATCAGCAAAAAGATGACAAAGACAAAGCAAAGGGCTTACAGAAATAATCTCTTGAGCAACGTTTTCTGGAGGACTATTGATTCTGTGAGATTGCATTTGTCAAGGCCAAAAGGAAAGGGTTGCAGTTACTGATATATGATGAAATTTTAGACAAGCATTTATGTGCAAAGGCAAGATAGGAACGCTGTGTCTTAGACACCAGGTAAAGAACCACCTGCAAGTCTTCATAGAACATGAAAATCTAGAGTCTAAAGTATCACCCATGGCTGAGTGACAGGCAGGGTGTTGTCCACACAAAGAAGATAATGGAAGGGCTTTGATGAAGAAGAGGAGTAGTGGTGGAAGAGTTTTGAGTCACTAAGGGATTATGGTGCGAGACTTGAAAGGAAGACCTGAGATGTAATGCAGAGTAAAAATGTACAGCACCAAATGTTGCTGTATCTGGGTTCCAATTGTTTGGTTTCCAGCTCTGCAACAGGCCTCCTCTGGGCTCTTCGATAAGGCATTCAACCTTTTTGTGTCTTTGTTTCCTCATCTGCCAATGAATGATAAAAATCTAGTTCACAGGTGCATTGTGTGGCTCAGTTAATTAATATTTTGAGGGGTTTTGCAGTCATCAGATGGCACAGCTATAGCAATGCTAAAGTTATTAGTTAGCAATCACCACTAAACACAAAAACACAGAAATGGCTCTGCTCTCTAAAGCTCTATGTACTTAATATAAATTACTTTTTATATATATCGAAGTACAGTTTTGTAATGTAATAACTTGGGACCAGAAAAAAAAAGATTGAACTGCCTCAAAAGGCGGAAAAGCACATAGCAGTATAACGATAGGACATGAGCAGGCAAGAGGTTTAACTAATTTTTAAAGGCAATGTCAGCAAGCCAGTGCCCAGTTAGGCATATATCTAAATCCTGTGGCATGTCTAGCTGCATCTTCAGATGTCTCAGTGCATTTGCAAATCTGACTCGTATATCCTGAGCCACCGTCTTTAAGACAATTAGCATGTCCTCAGTAGCTGTTCACAAGCTCATCCAACTCTGTCCCCAACCTGTGAGGTTCATTGCCATGAGATCTCTGAACAAGTGATGACGGTGACGAGACCTTTGAACTGGACTTTGAACATAAAATGAATCTGTTCTAACAAGAGAGGAAACTGTAATAGAATTGAGGGGTGGGGGGGAAGCTGAGAGGCAAGAAGAGAGCTCTCTCTGTCCTATTCAGTCAGACCGCTGACATTCCCTCTTCCCAACAGCAACCTAAAATGGACCTACCTCTTAAATAAAGGTTCTCAAAGTTTTCTTAATTCAGACAAAGTCGTGAGGCAGAACAGCTGGAAACTTGTAACTGCAGGATGGGTTGCTCTGGATGCCCTGGATACAGCCTCCAACACTATGCCATAGCTGTGAGTGGCTGGCTGTGCTGCAGACAGCCACACACAACCCCTGGCAGTGCATAAGTGTCTCTGTGTGCCATATGTGATGGGCAGGACAGACTGTGGTTGTACAGGTACATGGAGATCTGAGCCAGCACTGCACATGAAATGTTGTTTCCCGTCTTCCATCCTGCATTCTACTGCTCCCATGTTGTTTTGGCATGCTCAGGAGCTGGTGCCAGGATGGAGGCATAAGCTTTTTATTCAACTATTGGGAATCTTTAACATTGAGTATAAAAAAAAGAAAGAAAAAAGCATCTGATTTTTAGTTCATTATAAGCATTTAGTTCATTAACATCAAATCCTAGGGTAAAGAGTATGCTTTTAAAAAATATCTAGAAAAATTAAGACATACAAAAGCTGTATCATTTATTAACAGCAAAAGTTCCTGACAGAAAATGCTTAGTATTTACTAATCCACCTAGACAGAACCTAATGCCATGTTTTAGCTGAAGGAGAGTGCTGGTTGCAGCAGGCATTAGGCACAACTAATAATATGTAGCATAAAATGGATGTTCACAGTATGCAGAAATACATAAATAGTACTTAAAGTAGCTAACTTTCTAGAAAAAGGAAGGAGAATAGGGAAAATACCCAGATATGCAGATGTCACACAAGTCCTGCTCACATTCTTTATTGATTAATTTTTAAAATAAATTTTAAATATTTTTGTGCATTCCCATCAATCATTTTAAAGGATATATTGGGAAGTGCACAGATACATATACACGTATTTTAACACAGAGTTGCTATGACTTTTATGCATGTTTTTCTTTCTTATCATCTTTGATCTGATTTATTTCCTCTAGCATCTTTTCTCCCAATTCTAAATCCTTATTTCCAGTAATTTATAGTGCAATATAATTATGAATTTTTAAAGCTGATCATGTATATTAGTAGTTGTTGCTGATTAACAAATCAGCTGATTTTGTTTGGATTTACAGTCGTGTACACAGTTTTGCAAGGAGTACATTTTCTGATTCTTGTTAGCTGCTAGTAACCTGTATTTCCTGTATGCTCCCATATGACTTAGTCCAGTATCAGATGTTAAAAGTACAAAACAAGATTTTCTTAATTCATTACTGAAGTAAGTAATATTTCACTCCTTTGACAACAAAATACAGAACTGAAGCAGGGTGAAACAAGTGTTTTTGTACCACAGCAAGAGTAGAAGACTGGGAGTATTGTTCCTGAAAATGAATGCAGGATTATAAAATAACGTCCTTTGTTTAACACACTTCCCCTATTTGCCAGCAAATTAAACTTAACTTTGTGTAATGGAAGACATGCTGGAGTCTCTGTGGTATCAACTGCCAGCACTCCAGATGAGCCACTGGAAATAAAAGCATGACTCTACATCAGCATGCTGGCGCCTTGTTTTAACAGACAAAACAAAACTCACAGCTTCAAGGTAAACTGTGTCTGCCAAAGCTACCTGAAGTTCATAAGAGTAATTAAGCTATAAACCCAGAAGAATAATTAAAATATGCAAAACATCTATTGATCTTGAGCAGCTGGTGACTTGTCAGTAACCACAGACACAGAACCAGCCTGCTTTAACTTACTGTTAATTTACAGTCTTTGATTAGATAGATTTTGCTGGTATGTATTCATAAAACTGAAGGGATCAGCCCAGCCATTCATTATATCCCTTTTAATAAATGACCTCTGTTTTGTATCCCAGCAGGGAGATTTGCAACTGTGAATGTTCTAGTCAATTGAAAGTTGATCTTTTCCATGGGATGTTCCAAAAGATTAAGCAGGTGTGTTTAGGCATGAGACTGAGGTCACCTCAAAGCTGTAAATAGTATGTGTGGTTTTATATGTTTTTTTTTTATTTTAGATCTGCAACTTCAGATGATAACAGTGTCCCTGAGACCACTGGATTTTACCTCTACTACTACCTTTGAAACAAAAATGTAAGTCACAAGGCAGATAAATACACAAAAAAATAAAGTCTCAGTAGAATATAGACGGATAATGACTATACCTGCATTGAGCTGATGAGAAAAAATCCTTCTCTATAGAGATGTTTCAAGTTTATTGATCTTTGCAAGATCATTTTTACTTAGCCTCAAAATCTACTGCAAAACAACTGACCTTTTCTTTTTAAATAATATATAATTTCTGTTTTGAAGGAGTAGAACCATAGGGCCAGGTCATGGCCTGTTAAATTCCATTGATGGCAGCTGAGTACAACTCAGAATAATGTCAGCCAAAATATCTTTCTGTTAAATTACCATTTTCAAGTCTGAATAAACTACACAGTAAAAAAACCCCACCAAACCCTACAAGGCATCCCGAAAAAAAAAAAAAAGAAAAAGAAAAAACAACAAAAAATCCTGATGTGCAATGTGGTTATCTAGAAATTGACTTAGCTGCAGATTGCACTACAGTTTGAATTTGGATACCAGTTCATAGGAATGTAGCTCAAGTTCACAAAATTTCAGAACAGTTTTAGTTCAATTTAAGATATTTTTCTCATGAAACAGTGCAATACTCAAAAATGTCTGGCTTTAGTGAGACATCCAGGGGAGATCACTCTTTTCAGCTGAGTTGCTTTTTGAGTGGAGCACATTCACGTGGTGCAAATTTAAACTCTTGATCCTGGGAATAGTTGCATTAAGTCCTGCAGAGTGAAACCACCGGTCATTGCAAACTCAAAAGTCAGCAAGTGAGGTTCTATATCAGAAAGGTCTGGTGTGCACCTCCTGTCCAGACACATGCAGGAGGCACGATGAGTCTTCATATTCACAATCCTTTTTGCAAATGTCCATGCAAACTTGACTACTGCATCCAGCTCTGTAATGTGTGTGTATTCTATTATCTAACACTTCAGCAGCAATGGTGTCCACAGTTCCAGATTTGCCTTTAGGATGTGTCGTTTGAAAGGTAGGACTGAGTCCTGAAACTCTTGCAAGGCCGAAGTTGAAGCAGTAACGGATCCACTGTTTCAATCTTATCTGGACTTATTTCATTTTTTTAGTTTCATACTGATATATAAAATGAGTGGCTAATAGATCAGATGAAATGCTAGAGTTTGTTTCCTCTTATGGAGGGACAATTTTCTTAAGCCCTTCCATTTCCAAATGGTGTACTCCTTGACCATTTTTTAATCAAAGCACCCGTATTAATTCTGTCTATGGCAGTCCTCTGTGCTGCTATTACAGCATTAGCACTGAGCCTTTCAGACTTGATAACAGATTCCAATTTTATCCCATATGGTTTATTGTAAGGATTTTTTTTCATGCCTGGAGGTGGCTTTTCCTTAATAATTTCTTCAGTACAAGATTGCTAGTAGGAGCTTAAAAGGCTTTTTTTGCTGCAAAGACCAACTGCTGGTTTCTCCTCCACGAGGACAATGAATCAGCAGTTCTCTGGATAAATTGTCTAGAAAGTAATCATTTGGAAGCTCTTGCCAAGCTAGAGAGGTTATTAGCTTTTGATCTCTTTTCTTAAATAATATCACTGCAAATTTGCCCTAGCACACTGACATCAGATCTCTAATAGGCTATCTTCTTGAAAGGAAAGATTACAGAAAGCTCCTTTGTTCATTTACTGTAATTATATAAATAAAAGTTCTTCAAAATTACAGCCTCAGATATTTGCATGAAGATCCCACTGTAGGCACTAGGGTGTGTGTGTACTTGAAAAGGAACAAATGTATCCAGCTGCCAGGTGAGAATGAATGGGAAAGGAAGGAATAGTTAAAAAAAAAAATCACTATTTCCCTTCTTCAGCAATTTCTTAAATCCTTTTCAGACTTGCATTTGTGTTGACAGTGGCATGGCTGGCAGTACAATAAGGTGTTCAAAGAAGATGAAGTGGCTAAGCTCAGGTTCAGGCTTCCAATGATAATAAAAGAGTGGAATTTCATGAAAGTCATTATTTCTTTGAAATATAACTTCTTCTAAATGCTTTTATATCTCACTCTGGGGACTACCATATAGTCTTCCTCTATCCTTCCGAACTGGCAAGGTCTACAAACTAACTCTGTAGAATGTTAATCATTTATTATACTAGATTACACCTCGCTAAGAAATGAAGTCTGGTCTTTAGTCGTATATATAGCCCTCACCTGCAGACAGGTGTCATCTTTAAGAATCCTTTTTGGAAGGTGGATCATCATATACTTTGAATGAAACAAGCCCATTCTTCCTGGCTGAGGGTGAAGATTAGAAAACAGGAATAATTTCCAGCTGTTTTGACAATATTAACAAATTAAATAGCTTTATAGCTGGACACTCAAGGAATACAGTCTTGATTTTTGCCTCACTCTGACCTTTTGATATTTTTTTTAGCAGGGTTGACTTTTAGGCAGTGATTACAACCTAAAATACACTTGCTTTAAGAAGCCATATGCTCTTCTGAACTTTTTAAATGCAAGTTTAATATTCTATTCGGACCTTGCTGCAGGATATATTGTAGTATATGTCTTATATATGTGTGTGTGTGTGTGTGTGTGTATGTGTGTGTGTGTGTGTATACTGGTATTTAATCAGTTTGGGCATCCGTAGAATTGGGCCACTCAACCAGTTAAAATGATTGCTATAGCTCTAACTAAGTATAGTTAAGGTTATGATTGCATTTTTTTCAATATATACTTCAGATGCTGCTTGCCTCACTGAAACAATCAGTAAAACTAAGAACATATCCAGAACCTATCTTCAACATATGGTGGAGTAGCTCACTACTTGATTCAGACTTTATGACACAGTCAAAGCAAATTTCAGTTCATCTAGATAGTTTTTGATATATTTGAAGACACTTAGCTGTTTCAGATAGACAGTATTATAAAAATATTTTAGATTGTTATTCAAGAGTTATATGCTCTTTGGGAGTTAGAAATAAAATACAGAATTTATTGCAGTTTGTTCTTTATATTTTCCGTGGATTCTCAAATGCTCTGGGTCCCTCCCTGGTTCTCTCTAGTTGAACTATAGCTACCAAAACAATATTGCAATATTCCTTACCTGTTGGATCGAGTCCCATCATAACTATAATAACTCCACTGGCTTCTGTAGTTTCACTCTACAAATTCACCCTGAATATGAAGTTCTTTTATTTCCTCACACCCCCCCCTTTTTTTTTTTTTTTGACAAAGGAGTGTGTCTCATTGCAAATTCCTTATGTATTACCCTGGCTCTTTTATTATTATTATTATTTTTAATAGTTTTAGCTAGTCTTAACAATTTTTTCTATGAGCTTTATGATGCCGAAGCTCCTGCAGATGACTACTCACTCCTCCATTCCTTCCCCACCACCTTCCTGTATTACTTGGGATTTGATACATTAAGCTGTGTTCAGAAATTAGTAGTTCAGCATTTTTTTTTTTTAGTTTTGAATTGAGGTGCTCAAAAAAATGCATTTCTTTTTGCCATGTTTGACTAATATAACCACTATCACCAGCAAGAGCCAATATGACTATTTTATAGGTATACCATAAATACTCTACCAGCTCTAGTTTGTGTGAAATTATTCTCTCCATGCTACCACCTAAAAAAAATGCATTTAACATTATTGTTAGTTTAATCCTCTCACGCGTGTTTTTAAAATTAAATTTTAGCTTTCTTTCAACCATATGTTCAGAGTCACCCTCTTGTCATGTTTTCCCACTAATGTTGATGTGCAATGCAATATCTTTCTGAAGATTAAACTCTTCAGTAAATCTAATACCTATCAATGTATAAAAGCAATCACCAAAGCCTGAAAATTTCTGTTCTCCTGCTCAACCAAGAGGTTGTCATTTATCATTACACATTCTAGGACAATTTAGCCAGATTTTCATTAATATGACAATGCTTTTTTCTGAGCTAATTTTGAAATATTTTTTTTTCAAATAAATTTTTGTGCAGCACCATATCAAATATTTAGCAAAATCCGGAAATATTACATTTACTGTCTTCACTTAGTTGCTAATTATTTTACTTTCTCCTTTATACTGTCTTCCTCTTCTAAGTTTGCATCTAGTACAGCATATCTTTTGCATGATAGATAATGAACATTTTTCTTTAATGAAACATTTCAATTTTGAGAACAGGTGGTCAAGCATCTATTCCACTGACACAAGGAAAAAAAAACTGTCTTGACTAGAAAGTAAGCCTCTTGTATATAAAATACAATACCTGCCATCTCAAATTAAATGGGAAATGTTCTGAATATGTCACTTCAACAGTGTTCTATACCCAAATTATATCGTGTGCATAGCTGTTTTGTTTAGGGATTTTCTTTTATATTGGCAGCTGCTGAATATAAGCTGTTTCAATTTCCTTTTTTATTTTTTTTTTCCTGATTGAGTGGTTAGCCCTAAGTCCACTTTCTACACAGCATCTGGCACTTTTTATGCAGCTATAAAATATTTAAAAATAAGGTGAACAGTTTTTTGGCAAGCCTGTTACTTGAAACCCAAAGGGAATTCCAGAGTCTACAGCAAGCTTTATTATCTCTCTGCCAATGCAGCACATCTAGTAATATGAGACTGTCTCCTGTGTTAATATCAAGGAGTCAGAGAGAAACAGATGACCCTTGTCACCTGTACAGCACACTGCCCTGACTTTGGTGTGACAGGTACCGAGCATTTCCTGATTAAGCAAAATTCTGAGCAATTACAACTGAGATACAGAGGGACACCTCGACATGCTGTCATACTTTTCACGATGGATCAAAGCATGACAGATTGTATATGGGCTAGAAAATAAACTTCAGAAAGAGGTTGGGCACCTTGAAAGCTGAAATGCATAAGCTCAGTCATTTTCTGGCACACCACTATTCAAAAGATGGAAATGGGAATTAATTTCATTTTAATAGCATTAATTTCAATGCTGTTAAAAAAGCCCAGACTCTTTGATTGTTTATTGTTGTGACAGCTGAGATATACACTAGTGATGGAGGTAACCAAAAATGATATGTCAGGAAGAAGAGAAATACAAAGTGTTAGGTGCTTGCAGCAGGTGCTTAGACTGGCAAAAGACCAGAGAGAAAAGATTCCTCTCTCAAGCAAAAACTCCCTAGGTAGTGTGTCTCTAAAACTCTGCATTCAGCATTAGCAGGGTGTTGCCTGCAGAGAAGA
Source organism: Buceros rhinoceros silvestris (assembly GCF_000710305.1). NCBI lineage: Eukaryota > Metazoa > Chordata > Aves > Bucerotiformes > Bucerotidae > Buceros > Buceros rhinoceros. Next base: position 47,129 of record NW_010433139.1, read on the forward strand.
GTTCTTAGATGTAACAACACAGCAAAGAAAAGGTTCGATTTAATAAAATGTTTATTTCTGTTTGCAAAGAGTGCAGGCCTGGTGCTCAGCTGGAGTAGGCTGGCATGGCTCTATTGAACTACTTGCCAGCTTTAGGGATTTATCAATGCTCTCAATACTTTTGCACTTTTATAAGGCACCTCTGTAGATTTTTTTTGTGCTATCCCATCCTTTACCTTCCGGTCCTCGCAGTTTTGCTTGTCTGAGAACAGGTTGCCATGACCCTTTTATCTCTGATGGGAAAGTGAGGCTACCCCTCACAAAGATGGCAATTCCTAAGGCTTAAATGTGGTTATCTGTCTCCTCTGTGATTCTTTCAGAGTCTCTAAACTGAGATAACTGCACAGAAAGGAGGCTGCAGCAATCCATATACATTAGCGCATATGACACTCTCAAAGAGATGACAGGATTTCAGATTAATCAGATATGTACCTGGCCCAAAGCTGAAAGGAAAGGGTCTGGGGAAAACTAGCCTGATGTATATCACCTTCTCTATTGTATCCTTCATGTTGCACTTTTGGAAAGCTTTGGATATAGGTATTGCCTTTGGAAACTGTTATCTACCACTGTGCTACGGGATTTGTCTGTTGGCTGTTAGGAATATAAGTCCGTTTTTTAAGCCTTGCACTTAAAATATAATTTAAAGTTCTCAAGATTCAGTTTTAAAGTTAATAGAGAAAAGGGGGAAAATGATTTTAAGTCAGTAAATTGAAGTTTCCTCTATATTTTCCTAATATGTTCTCAGGTACACTATAAAAGTATTGAAAGTGCTTGTTAGGGACTTAGGGTATGCATTCATTTCTCTCCTGTGTGTGTTTCCAATGTCCCCCTTCACAGGAAAAAACTCAGCAGCCAAGTCATTATGCCACTTCACTGTAGACAAGACAAGTGATTCTGAGGTTTATTAATCCCTTGAGTGATCTAATGTCCTGTAAAAATGGACATTTTAAAAAAGAAAAAGTTTTGTCTTTCCTGTGAGAAATATTATTCCTCCATGATGCTGGCATGGAAAGGTTCAAGACCATGAGAACTCTAAAAAATATGTTCTCACGGGGATAGCATTGAGGCATTTACTTAGCACAACTTTTTCTTTATAGTGATATACATGGAAAAGCAAATAGTCAGCAGTTATGCCATTCCTTTGTGTATGGTTGCACACGTGTTGGAGGGGGACTAAAAGCAGAGACAGTACAGGGCGCTGTCTAGATAACTATATCACCTATTGAGGTGAGAAAACACAAGGCAGTATGGGTAATGAATCAATACCCAAGTGTATTTGTGTGTGCTATTTATACGAATGCTTTGTTTTGTTGTGTTTCTGTGTTGAGAAAAAGAAAGAAAGGAGAGAAAAGAAAGTCGTATGACAAAGTAGTTATACCACTGTACCCTGCTTGTGATGCAGATACTTGATTTTACATTCTTAAGACCATATACAAGCAAAAGGCCAGTTTTGTAGTCTGCCAGCATAACAAGAGGAAGGAAACTGCTAGAAACAAAATCTACCACAATGTTCAAAACCTGGAAGTTCAAGCCTCCCTGGTACCACTCTCCATGTCTTTCTCCATGACTGGTAGACGGACACACACACTTCCTGCCCTCTCCTGCCTGCAGGTGACCCAGATCCTTTGGACCACAGTAAAAAAAATCAACCTCCATGCCTAATAAACATTTTAGGTCCTTAAATATCAGCTCTTGTCTCACCCCACCACAATTTACAGCAGCCTACCTTCTGCTTGAATCATCTGCTCAGAAATAGTTTTGAAAGTAACTTCCAGTCCAGATTGAAGATGGAAATCCTGCTCCAGTGGCCTTTGAGAAGACTGTTTTCTGTGCTGACATAACTCTTTAATGCAAAATAACATAAGAACATTGAAAAGCTTTTACTTCACTCCACCAGAGATAAAGCGCAAAGAATATGACAATTCTATGATCCTATGAATATGTGGAAGATGCTTAGTGAGTATCTTGGTGTTTGCATATAAAATATACTCCTAAGTACTTCATGAAACAATTCTAAATATTTATAAAACATCTAAATATACATGTGTAAAATATCATATATATGTTTTTACATGTTCCTTTTGAGTTATAAAAACTCAATTTAAAAAACCTCGTAGCTAACATGGTTTAAAACACTTCTGAGATTAAGTTCTTAATTCTTTTGTGTATGTTCAATATATGAAAAAAAATTCTCTCTGGGAAGACAGGGTACCACTGTCATTACAGCAGTGAAACTAGTCCTTTTTGTAAGTGATTTTGGAATGGGGGAAGGTGGATTACATCTGTTTTACAGGTATTGAATCCTGTCTTGTTCAAAATCCTTAAAAACCTGGTAAAATTTTTTTCTTAAACGTTGTATGAAGGAATGTACATGTTGGGGAGTATCCCCAGTTTACTGAAGAAATTTCATGGAATATAAACTTCCAATATTATGCTATTGTAGGTTTCTTTCAGAGGGCTATGTGATAAAACTGCATTCAATAAATATTGTAGTTCACACATTTTTATGTTTGAGATTTAAAAAAAAATTCTTATACACTTTCTACAAGTGTTTGAGACAATTCTTTAATTTTTTTTCTAAGAGTCATCTGGGAGATGCACGCAGCTTGTTCAAGTCTTTGAAATTATTCACAGAAGTCATTTATTACCTCTTTTGTAGAGGGACACAAGAAATCTTCCCCCTTTCTCCTTTTGATTGCTTCTTTTATTATTATTCCCTAGTTGCACAGTTTTTTGAACTGCTGTGAAATATAAAGCTATTTTTATCACAAAAGAATATGCATAATGATATAAAACATATTTCAAATTATTTTGCCTTTTCTGGGATAAAGTCCAATTACAATCTTTAAAGTATACCCTAGCTGATATTATTCTTCCACAGAACTTTCAAGATATGTTTTTCTGATAAAGACTCACTTAAATACTGCATCTTGGCTTTTTGATGATTTAAATGTTCTGCAAAACAGATCCACTAATGTCAATCACTGACATGTAGCTTGCATATACATTTATGCTCAAGCCGTCTTTTCCATTTTTGATCATCTTAGCTGTGCATTGAACATTTACATTTTCATGAAACCAAACTCTCTACGGATCACCATATATATTTCTTTTCCATTCATGCTCTGTGTTTTCTAGTGACTTGTAATACTTACAGTTACACTAAACTTGAACCTGGCGAAGTACTCAGCCAGGAGACTAATTTTCAGCACTCAAAGCTGAGATATTTTGATGGGACTGTTGACAGGAGTGTTTTACCAGGTCCAGGCAAAACAACATTGTGAAACCCTGAAGCAAATGTAGATACTTTCTAACGCTTGTAACACTGAAAAACTGCCCACATAAACTTTCTGTGCTTCATTACACTATAAAACTCTCTATGTGGTAGAGAGAGGTTAAAAGACCTTGTCATTCCTATCAGCACCCATCTCCTGCTCCCTAGCTTCTCTGTGCCCATTACCCACATTTTCAGACAATACTGGAGCTTCTCTCCATCTTGGATCTAGCTTCAGAAGTTGCGCAGTAACAGGAAAGCCCTTGATTGTCCCCATCTAAAACTGCAGTGGGCCTGCCCAATGACCCTACGTGGCACAGCTGGAAGGCAGGGCTCAGCGTCATGGATGCATCTATCAGTACCTGCACTGGGGTTCCAAGCCAGAGGGAAGGTGCTCCTCCTCTACTTCAGGAGGTAGCAAGAGAACCCTCTGTCACTCAGTCACAAGGAACTCAAGTTGCCTTTAATCGCCAGGTAGTAAGGCCCTAGATATTTCTTATATCATCTGAATTTCTTGGTGCATTTTAACTGCACCAACTGTTTGTTGTGCAGTTCAGTTTCGGAGAGTAAGTGGGAGAATGAGCCAGATGTTGCACATGGCAATTATGTGGCTAAATAATTTTTTCTTGAAAATAGATGCACCTGCCATTTTTGATGTTTGCATAATAATATGATATGCATTCTTTTCATGTCAGTCTTCAAAACACAGATAATCTCCTCTCATCAGTCTCTAGATGTATAGACTTGCCTCAAACACTAGCTGGTGAATAGTCTGTCTACCTTTCTGGTGTGGTTGTGGTTGCTGTTCCTACTATGGTTATATTTTTTTTATCTAATTGAAGATACCTCAGCCTTTTATAGTGGTTTTTGTCAAGTGCTTTTTAAAAATTGTCTCAGGCATCTTCCAGTCTCCTTTTCTGTTCCTTCACACCTGAGGATACTTTTAGTCAGAACAAATAAGAAACTTATGGAAAAGCTGCTCAAGAAGGTCACACTAACATTTGGAAGTATGTGGGTTAGCAGACAGCTGAGTCAGGCAAGCGACGTGAGGTACAGACTGAGACAGAGATGGGTTCCTTTTGTAGCCAAGTAGATTTTACCATAAGATGTGTCCTAGGAGAAATAGGGCTAGGATTGCTCAGGTAGCCACCTATGACTACGCTGGGAGAATAACATTCATTTACAAAAACATTTACCTCTAAAATTTTGAGCCGTTTAGGGTGAACGTATATACTGAATTTTCACCAGGTTTGTACTGAGTGGCTTGTTCAATTGCTCTTTTCCAGTGCTATATATTTCTCATTTGTTCATAAATTTCTTTTTCTTGTGTATATGTGTAAAAAGACCACAGGTGCCCAACAATTCTTTATGTTTTGTCTTTTATCAAGCTGAAGTACTTGATTTACTTTATACATTTTCTGACACATATTGGAAGCTTCTCTGGGCAAGTGCTCTTCACTGTCCCTGCAATAACTAAGCCAACCAATATTAAACCTGGGGTGTACCAGGTGTAAAATCAATCAATCTCCTTTAAAAAAAAGTAGCAATATCTTCCTGTTTCATTTCTCATAGAAAATAGGTCTTATAGGTCAGTCCTATCCTGTTTCAGATTCACGACTGTGTATTGAAAGAATTACAAGGTACTTGTTGTTCCCACTTACAGATACAGACAGAACCTTTTTCTTGAGTGGGGAATAATCTTTGGAAGCTTCTCATTTGTGCAAGTTCTTCCTAATATGTTTTTCTCTTTAAGAATTGTGTTTCCTTCCTCCAAAGCATCTGTCATCATCCAATGATGGAGACAGGTTGTCACCCATGCCTTATTTTTGTCTTGCTTCCACCACTCTGATTTTCTGCCAAAATTCTGTATGAGGATGCCAGCTCCCTTTTCTCTCTCCTTGCTCTTTTGCTTTGCTAGTCTGGAGGTCAAGACAGGTCCTCCTCACTAGCATGGTTCAATAAGGGCTGTGGATTTATCCACACCGCTCCATCACCATTATTATTGTGTACATTGTCTATACTGAAAACACAAGTGCTGTGGTAACACAACAGGAATGAGGACATTACTGTAGTGTATCCAGTTGTCCCTCAGCTCCTTCTCCGCAGTGATAATGTGGCATATTAGCAGTAAACTGAAGGAGCCTCCTAGGTTCAATGTGATTTTCAATTATTTAATACCAGTTCATTAAATGATCTGTCTGTCTGTTTTTCTGCCACCATCATAAAATTCCTTTCTTCCTTGCTTGCCAGATGCACGTCATAGACTCTAAACCACAGTAAAGATGAGTCATAGTAGTTACTTTGTATTTTGCTCTCTCCTTGTTTCCTTGTCCCAATAATAGCAAGTACTTCTGACCAAATTGAAGCTTTCAGGGTTTCTCTTCAAATCTGTCAAGCTATTGTTCTTTGTTTACTATTAGTGATTTTCCTTTATTTACTGTTAGTGAAGGCTTGGGGTTTTTTGTAAGCACAAAACTATTTTTCTCCACTTTACTAAATCCTCAGGAGATCCATATAACTATATAAAAAGACTTATTAGCAGAACCATAATTTTGGAACAATCCTTAACTAAAAATATAAACCTTCATAATCATATCTGTGCTTGAAATAGCAGAGTTTGGCAAGAAAACTGCTCTCTTGATCCAGAAAGAGTTCCAGCAGCAGCAGTAGCAGTAGTGTCTGGAACTACAGATGCAAACTGACCATGAATATGAAGCAGTGGTTTTTGTTGTTATAGCTGTGGATTTACATTATTTCTGTTGGTTGCTGGTGGTTGGTGGGTTTTTTATTTTCGGTTTGTTCTTTTTTTTTTTAGGATTGTGAAAGCATTATAGGAAGTTCTATGGTATGGGTGAGAACTCCTTTATTTCTAGGAATAACTAGAATTCATTTAACCTTCCAGAAGTATTTCTGAAATGCTAGGAGAAATGGCTAAGGCAAAAAAGAAGAGGGACAGGCTGGTCTGGTCTATTAATCTTTATTTTGTTGCTGAGCCTGATAGATTGTTTTAGTGTTTCAGTCCGTTAGTTGCAACTAATAATGGAAAAGAGTCTATTAGAACCTAATAAAACCTCCATTGCTTTGTTTTGTGGTGGGCTATCAGCTAGTACTTGACAACAGCCAAGGTGACAGCTGCCAGTTCATTTTAAAGTTTTGCTCTACCTTTACATAGGGATGTCTGGAAAAGTTCTAGCTTTTGTTCCTTTGCTAATAGGTGTAATTTGAAGTTGGTCTTAAGTGGTTTGTTACTGAGATGCAGACTGGTTTTTACTGATTTTCTGCTAGGAAAAGAGACTTCTTTCTGTGCTAAGGGTCACTTTTTTCATTTGTGCCTAAAACCTCTCCACTTCTCTTCCTTCTGTACCTGAACTTCTCTGTAGTAGAAAAAATATTGAAATAGTTTCTCCTATTTTGGATTGTCTTGGGTCCTGCGGAGTGGGCTCATAAAAGACACAACCACTATTCCTACAGTGGTGTTTTCTTTCCTGCCCCTTCCCTCTCCCCACCCCAAATAATGCTCTTAAGCACAGCTGTCAATATGATCCAAAGCTTGCTTTCTGAAGTCAAACAACAGAAAGTTTCTCAGAGTTTGTGAGCCTGGGTTAATTATGGTGCTAAACAATTTTGATAATATTAATATTCAGTGAGTTGAGAGTATTCCTTGAATGCTCAGGATTCACTGTGTTAGGAAGCAGAAAAAATCCCAAGTGACTAGCTGGGATTAGTCACAGCAATTGCAAACAATGGTAGAGATTAGCAAAGGTTAAGTATTTGAAAACACTCAGTTTGTTCCTTGCATACATATTGAAGCCTTGCATAAAATTATTCTTAATGATAAACATATCTATAAAATAGAGATCTGTATGTTCATAATTCCCCAGAAAGTAACAAAAAGTTGACAAAACAAAAAGTTTTATCCAAATAAATATTTTAACCAAAACTGAAAGGTTAAAAGCAAAGACAGAGAACCAGAATAAGAATCTGGCTGAGATCTAATATTACTTCTGGTTCTGCATGTCTGTTTGGATGAACTTTGGTTATTCAGTTCTAAAAATCAGGGTGCTTAGTAATTCATGTACAGTACTGTGTACACCTCCAGTACAAGACAGGCGTGTTTGCTGTCTGTAGTGTTTAACAGTTTCATGAAATATGAACGATAGTATTTATAAAAATCATAGAAATATTCATCCAGATATAGGTAAATTCACTTACAGTCTTTCAAAAACTAAACTACTTCCAGGTTACAGTGGTGCTAATAATAGCTTTACCATAAAATACTCTGAATAATTCATAAGCATAAGAATGATATTCTGCCATTTACCTAATCTAGCCTGAAAGATTATCATCTAATAGGAAACTTAATAATATGCATTAGATGTTTGTAACAAGGCAGACTTGAAGACCTTGCCCTGTGACATGGGACTCCCCTCTGGAGTCATTCTGATATCAGGGACTTGAATTCTGCATGCAGATACAAAGTAATTATCACTGGGTCATAGAACCAGGTGCTGTTGTTGACCATTGAGGTTATAAAAAGGAATTAGAGGCTCTTCTGGTAGAAACAAGGTTTTTGAGAAAAAGGTAGTGTAAGCATAGCTATGAGGTGACCCAAGTTTGGTGAAGAAACCTAGGGTCTCCATTTAGCGTTTGCAATAGTTGCCCAAAGTTTTAACTGTGGTAATGTGGTATAAACCTGATGTTTTGTACCCATGAAGGTCTGGGAAGAAAACTTTCCTTCATGTTGATTCCCCGCAATTTAGAATGCGTGAGTAATCTGAGGTCTTCTTCCTTCTATTGCTCAGTAGCAAAAAGGAAAAAGCTGAGCGTGGAATGTAGTGGATGTGTGTGTGTTTTATGAGATGCACTCGCTCATTTTGATGTTGCAATTATGGAAGATGGAGAATTTTGTGGAATGTGAACAGAACATCTTTGGTTTTTCTAGTAATTTATAAGCTTAAATACCTTAAAATGTGTTCTTTGAGTAAAGCTACATGGTTAATAATTTGGATAGCAGTGTCATAAACTATAACAGACTACTTCTTTTCTCCCCATTTTGCTACTCTGGAGCTTTGCAGGATGTCTTTCTTACTACCTCCGAGTCTTTACCATAGTGATCTTTCCTAGCAGGACACACAGTGTATCCTTATCTGAATATCTTAAGTGCTGCATGATTTATTTTCATTTATGTGTCTTCCTCTATTGTTAATTAAACTAAAAATAACATCTCAGGTTCACAACAGCTTTGCTGTTTTAATATCCGACTCTTCTTCTTCTCTGTCCCTAATCAGAACAACTGAATGCTCTAAGGAAAAACAAAGAATCTTAGCCTTTGTATGACTGTTTTTATTTAGAAATTGTCAGAGCAGAAAATACTGCCTGTGCTGTTGTAATAATCCAAGCACAAGGAGACAGATCTTGGCTCTGGGGAAGACTGACCTATTTAATAGAAAGATTGGCTAGAACAAGGTAGCCATTTTTTAAGCAGATTGAGGTCTCTGTGATCTGCAGGAATATGTGTGTTACAACTAATAAGTTATCACTGTACCCATGATACTTTCCTCCTGATTGTTTTGTTTTAATTCCAGCAAAAGCCATAGAATGTCCCCCAACAGTGTCTGTTGCTGACCTGCTGGGTTTATAGCCCCAGGTAGCCACACACTTTAGGCTACTCATTTTGAAATCTATCACTAACAGCTCGGATGCAAAGGAGAAAACATAAAAATTGTGAAGCTTGAGAGATGAAAGGAGAGCGGCAAAGATTAAACACTGGTTAGAATTATTATTTCTTTTTCTCCACATAGAGTAACTGAGTAATTGCAACCTTGCCAGATCTATGCAACGAAAATAATTTATCTCTACAGCAGACAGCTGCTGTTTTCATGCTCCTATGGCGGTACCATTTGTGTTACACATGTCCACTCATGGCATTCTTGAGCTCCATTAAATTTGCCTTGAATATCCCTGAATATGCAGATCCTCTATGCTACTTGATCAATTTTATTTCCTGCCTTTTAAATCAGCAGGGACTTTGAGGACTCTAAACAAAAACAGGAATGTGGCCACCTGGTAGTGAAACGAACAATGGCTAATAAAATTCATCCCATCAGGCAACCCCTTGAAATTATGTACATTATTCCTGCTTCCTAGTTGAGAGATACAGCTTTACCATGATGTGTCCTAAATTATTTCATTAAGTTTTCTTCACTCCCTGTTCAGTCTTTTAAAAATCAATTACCAATTTCTGTCAATGCAGGTGAAAACCTACACAAATTATAAGAAACAGCTACTCAAGTCATGACTATTTTTTCACGGTTCTATTATTATATAAAACTACTCTAAAATTTTGCTATGTTTAAATCAGTGTTATGGTGTTTTTCAATGAAGTGTATTATCTTCAATTATTAAAATTACTCATGATTAAAACCAGAAAATGCCTGTTCACTTTCTTTATGGGAGTGGCAGGCGATGATACTGGCCATATAATGGTGTTACTGAACCACAGAAAATGTGCAAAATATTGTGGTGCTCTACCTAAATAGGAGTGTCACTTGAAAAGATTGTTTGTTTATTTGTTTGCTTTCATGTTAAAATGGTGTTCATATTTGGAGAGAATGAGCATGCAAGGGACTATGCCATCTCTAAGCAAGGAAACTTTTAAGTATATGTGGCCATATGTAATTGAATAATAAAACAGGGAATATTTGGAGGATTTCCCTCCCCCAGGGCTTGTCCAGACTGCATAGGTTTTGCTGTTCTAGCAAAAGAAGGATTAAATATTCTCCAGTATAGTGCATAACAGCAGATACTGGGGTTTTGAAGGATAGTTCAACCGTGTAAAGTCACCATGGATTAAACAATACTGATAATGGTGAAAATAATGCGGTTAAGAAAAGGTAGCACTTGACTGCAGTTATCAGCAATCCATCAAAGAATTTCAGTTTGTCAGTTTTCGTGTACACTGTAGCCTTTTACAGTCTATCAGCACATAACATCTGTTTAAAAATTATATCCCTGTTTGGTGGGTGGGGGAGGTGGGGGGAAGGGTGCTGAGTTCACCTAGGAATGTAAGTCTTCTGATCAAAAGATCATTAAAAAAAGGGGTAAGACATATTAATAAAACCTAGTATGTGATCTTAAGTTTTCCTGCCCGCATAGGAATAAAATTCTCAATTCTGGTATTTTTAATTCAAAGAAAATAAACATGTGAGTTCCGTTTTGCTTATCTCTGAGGGTCATTCTACACTCCTAAAGACAACTCAGATATCTTAAATGCACCTCAGTCACCAGTAGTTCAACAGTGTCCTATCAGAATCTTTAGGGGGTTTCTTGTTAATTATTTTTCTAAATGCTACTTAAGCATCACAATAACCCCATCTCTTACTTACGGCTGTCTCAGCTTAGTCCCTTTAACTCTTCTTGAGGGAACTGATTCAGTTCAGTTTCTGTTCATGAAGTTTAAAATCCACCTTGTTTTTCGTATGTTCTCCATCATTGTAGTAGAATTTCTCTTCTCTAATACATATGATAGCAACGAGCTGGTATTAAGAGCTTTGTTGATAATTTGTGTATAAGCTTTATATTTAAAGTACTTCAATTTTTCTATTATTTTGGATTTTCTTCATGAAATATAATAAGTGCTTTCAGAAGAGGGAAAATTCAGATATAAATGGTGATGTCTCTTTGGTTCAATGAGTATTCTTGAGCAGAGGAAAAAAGTAGGTCAAGTTAAATACATGCCTGCTGGTATATAGATTCACCTGCTTTTCCTATAAAGCAAACAAAGTAGCTGATTTGAATTTAATACTGCATTTAATACCCTTTTGTTTGATTCCCCTAAAGTCTTTTTAAGTTTTGGAATGGTTCTATAACTGGTGACAACATTCAGGGCTCCCTTTAAATTAGTAGAACCATGATTATTTCTGTTAGATTATGTCACCGGTTTGGTCGAGGTAAAACCAAGGTCCGATGACGATAATACCCTTCTGCTATTCCAGCGGAAATAGGGGAGGGGAGAAAAGAATTCGTGAGACCTCTAAATGCTTTTTGGAAAAACTGGAACAAACTTTAATAACGCTACAAACTGAGATATATTAATTACCAAGGAAAACCAGTGAGATATGGTATTGGGAAGGCGAGGGTTATCCCACGGTTGATAGCAAAAGCGAAACCCGAACTGCGGCAGTGATCCGAGATGGCAGCGGCCACATGGTCTGCTGCATGACTGGAAGACAGAAACCCACACAATTACAATATTCCCGAATGAAGCATGTAAAAGTAGAATTAGCACAATCCTACCAGTCTCAGTCGTGGATTGAGGCAAAAGCAGAATGCAAGCTCCGGCAGCAAAAAGCAGTAGTCAGGAAAGCAACTCCCAGACGCGCGGGGTCCGGGCTTGCCCATGCGGCGGCTACGTGCTGAAAAGCAGCAGCAGCTCCAGACGGTGAGGGGGTTTTCCCGGCGCGGCTCAGTGGCTCCAGCGAGCAGGCGGCAGGCAAGCAGGAAACAACTGCCGGGACATGCACGGCACATGCAGGAGCGGTGAAGCAGCGGCAGGCTCCGAGTCCGTGTGGCACGGCAGTTTCTGTGGCGACAGAGCAGCTTGGCGGGCTCCGGGCACACAGCAGCTTTTCTTTTCCACGACACGTCTGCAGCCCCGGGACGAGTGGCGTGCAGCGTGACTCTGGGATGAGCAGGGCTCGGTTCCCAGCAGCGGTTCCCGGTGTGGCTCGCGCTAGCAGGGATGGATCAGGTCCCGACAAGCGGCGACGGCTCTGGGGAAAGCGCAGCTCGGCAGTGGTCCAGGGGACTGGTGTGGGGCGAGCGACAGTGGTCCGGGAGGTGGCAGAGAGTGTGGAAAGACTGACTCTAGCGCAGGCGCGATGCGCCTTTTAAAGCAGAAACAGCGCAAAAATCTAACAGACCCACGAAAGCTTTTAACCAATGAAAAATGGAGATGCAGATGACGTCACATGGCAGGGAATACAATTGGTTAGTTTAAAGAAAACTTGTTCTGAAACAGGAGAAGTTGCTAAGCCATCACAGATACGGACCGTGCTAAATGTAAAATTAAAACAATGTACATCTGCAAACAGACTACATGCTTTCTCCTAGACCATGACACCTTCTCAATCAGCCAGTCATTAACATTTATGTAACAGGAGGGCAAATTAAAGCAAAGCTAACTCAAACAACCTTGTTTAATTTGAATTCTGTCAGGGAGTCCTGAGTCTAGTCCTGAGTGGAGTAGCATGGAACTATGAAAATATTATTCTGTTTTCACTCTTACTTCATTTATGCCTTTTTAGATGAATGAAAAATCAAAAGTAAGTGAAGGTGCTTGATATGAGGAAAAGGGAAAAACTGCTCTTGCAGGGATGGTGTGTTCTCAAGCTGGAGAATGGATGTTGATGCCACTTGGACTATGTGGGATTCAATATTTACCCCTTTTTCAAGTCAATGGAAATATTGGGTCTGAGTTTACTATCTGTCATCAGACAGCAATTCCAGCTTTCATTTCTATCTGCTGTGGAAAACATAAAAAATAAAGGGAATTGATTAGGAATTGTGTAGAGCCTTTGAAAGTGGTGTAAGGTATAGTTGTAAGTATATGTATTTAAAATAATAGTTTTGGCACTTGTATGTTCCTGCAGAGTATATACTTGTCAAAATTGCAGTTGTACCAAATTTTCAACAATTTATCCTAGATATGACTATCTATGGTATTTCCACGAAAACAACATGGCTACAGTGATGTAAACTTAGACTGCATGATATAAAACTGAGAAACAAAGCCCTCTAAAGTATGAAGGTGTTCTTGCATAATCGTAAATTCAAAATTCTGTTAAGTAAAGGCAACAAATTGTTTATATTTTGGCTCATGAACCAAATATTCGTCCTCTGTATTATTGCCAAAAATAACTACTTCATGTGCCCCTAATGACAAATGCCGCTATTTAGGACTGCTACTATTTAAACCAAAATGGCTTCAACTAATCAACTACACTGAACAAGCATGAGTTAGAAGGTTAATTAAAGCTACTATGAACTTTGAGAGAGGATTTTTATATCAGGAAAAGACTGTGATACTGAGGTATGATGCCATCCCAAGCTTCCTTTTCCACATAACCGAGACGACTAAAATAAGCCTAAACTTTATTTTCTCCATCCTTCTGGATCAACTGAACCGCATGACAATGTGTATAGAAAGGAGCTGAATTTTGATACTGCTGATACTGTCAGTTTTGATACTGTCAGTCTAGGTATCTGTTATTTTAGTCTCATGGTTTGGGCCAGCATAATTCATACCATACGAGGTGCTGGGTGCCTACTAGTTGCCACCTTATGTTGCAGGTACGTGTTGGAGGTTTCAGATCAGGTGTCAGTGAAAACATTGCAATGAGTCTGTCTGTTTCTCTTATTCTATATGAGGCATGCAGGATCTAACATTCATAGCTGATTTTATACTCCTGTTATCTTAAGACTTCCTTTATATATGTGTAACTGTCTTTAGAAGGCCCAGTCAGCTTGTAAGGTAATGGTCTTGCTGCAAGAAAGGAGAGAAATGGAGAAAAAAAGTTCGTTAGAAAAGGCTTTCCCAGATAACTTGGACTTTTCCTGTAGGTTGTATGACTAGTGACTTCAAATTGTCTGCTAGTATGATGGGTAACAAATACCAGTGAATGTCATGAAGTCTGGTCCAAACCAAATGTACAAGTATATTGCCTTTAGCACTTAGAAGGAAGAAATGAACACAGCATGTTACTGCTACTGTAATCGGGTGCAAGCTCCACAGTACCTGAGGGTCTCTCATGTAATAGATAGGTGTCATTAATGACCCATTGGATTAATTAAATTCATATTCTATCATGAAAAGCTACGGGAGAAGAAAACTACGAGGCAAATCAGATGCTGGAAGATAAAGAGCCCATTATGGAGCACTGGGAAGATACCAAGGTGACGGATTCCTTGTGTTCTTCTGTAATGTTGTCTTAAGTATTCCTCTGTGTACCTCTTACATAGTGTTGTAGCATATTAGCATTTAAGAGCAAGAAATGTATGGTACCTGCAATCTTAAGTTGTAAATGACGGTGACCCAAGACATTGGCAGTATTGTGCATGTAAATTTTAACGGCATATGGCACTGCTTATTTCTCACTCATGTTGAGGGGAGCTCTGGACCTAGTGCAGCCAATGGAAGACAGATTTTTCTTTAACAGGCTTGGGTCTTCATATGTGTGTAGTGTAAGAATTTTGGTTAAACTGCTTATACTTTTGTTAGGTTGGGTGTAACATAGAGTCTAAAATAATTGATTATGAGACAGGTGAGTGTGGTGAGATCTATTATCGGGTAGCACAGAAGATTCCTGATCTCTTTCTAAGGAAGAAAGAGTAACTCATATTTTTTGAAAGTCAAAAATCTCTAAATGGTTATCCAAATTCCACTGCCCTAAAGATTTTTTTTGTGTATTATTAAAGAAAACTCTAGTGATCTTTTTAACAAATTATACTGTTATAAAAACTGCTCAAAAAGAAAATATACTGCTATACTAAGTGGTTATCTTACAGCATGCAGATTTTAAATATAAAAACCACAATCCAAAACCTTCATGGAACTTCCAATGCATATTATTTCAAAAACACTTATTTAGTTTTTACATAATTGTGAAGTTTTAAGGATTTTCCACTTCTAATAAATCAAACTTAGGTATATTAAAAGCATCTTAAATAGCTCTTCCCTTATAAATTTAAAATGATAATTTGTTGTCTGGACTTCTCATAAGTCTGTGTTAAGAAAAATAAAATTATTATATAACTGTTCAACTCTTTTTGCTGCAGCAATATGGCAAAGAGTAACTTTGCCATATTTGTGTGTCATGTCTTAAGAAAATTATCTTTTTTATTTCTATGCACATTTATTCTAAATTAAAAAGGAAGGTTTCATCTGTCTTTTGGTAATAATAGATTATTTTGTTAAAGGAATAGAGGATTTTAATTAGTCCACAGTTCTAACTCTCTGTCTTAATCTGTTACAAGGTAAAAATCATAGGTGTATCACTTCATTTCAGAACACAGACTTTTCTAACACACTGTGTTTTGTAGAGGATGATATAGGTTGAAATTGCAGCTTTCAATTGCATTCAGGATGTAAATTGTGTTCAGATATGGGCTCTGCTGTTTGCTTTGCCCTCTTAACAACATTCATATACTTCCTGTCACTAAACCTTTCTGCCATATGGGTCCTCATTTGTAGTCCTTGACTTATCTTTTCCAGCAGATATTCTAGGTGTCCGCATAGGAAGGGAGACTGCTCTGGACTCCTGTTAGCAGAAGGGAGGACTGACTAATAAGCTTGTGATCATGACCAAAACTGCAATACTTTTTTATACATTGTGTAGGGTTTGACAGTGCAGAAATGTATGGGAACACTGTAAGCATAGAGGACAAATGCATGAATTCAGTAAAATGAGTGCTGTAAGGATCCCTTGAGGCCCTTTAACTGCCTTAAACAAACAAACCCCACCACGTCAAGAGGCGCTGTTAAAATAGTTCTGAGTTTTTCATTAGTCTGTTTTATGGTATTCTTGGAAAAAATATCCTGGTGCCATCACACCATGTTTGCTTCCTTAATAACCAAGAATAAAAATATTACACAAGAAGGTGTGGTGTATTAAGGTACGGTCTCTGACCAACGATCACGGATCTCAGAGGCAAGGACTCAACGATCAGAGAGTCAATCAAATAAAGGTCGATCAAAGACCTTTATTAGTAGCAAAGCAAGCCTTAAATACCCTCTGTTGCAGAAGCAGTAATTTTCCATCAGGCGACAAGCTCTAGCATGTTTCTAACAAATCCAAAACCAACCCCCCATTATCTTATCCGTGCAGTTTCATTCCCTTATTTCCCAAGGCCGTCTAACACGAACATTCACAGTTATTGCAACGGTTCCTAGCACATAGTGGTGTCTTCTGTATCTGTTCACAAATTCCAAGGCTTACAGCTCGCCAGAGCAGTAACATCTTGGCCTTGTGCTGACGATAAATCACCAGCTATCCCCACAAGAAGGTACTTGTCATAGTAGTCTGCCATTCAAGTTAAAAAAAAAAAAAAATGTCTATGGTTGTGTGGGACCATCACAATAAGGTCAGAATAATGGGATACACAAAATTTGGTTCAAAGCCAAAGCCAGGAAGAATTCAAAACATGATAAAACTGACAAATGTGAGATACTTGGCTTTAAGGAAATCTTTAAAAGTGTTATTCGCTTTTCTGTCTTTGTGGTCGTCACGAGGGTTTTCTACCCAGGTGGGTGAACTGAGCACGTCATAAACAACTTGCCCAAGCCTGTGCAGGGTAGCCAGTATGACAATCAGCCTTTCTTTAACTCAATGTTTGTTCAAGAGGATGTATTGTGACAAAACACCTGTATTTTTAGAGGGAGTTTCCTAAATTGTTTCTAAATTATGTTGTGATAACCACTTTTCTGCTATGTTTTCTCTAAGTTAATTTAAAAATTAGTCAAGGTTCTGTGTTTTGACTTTTAATAAATGTGTTGTGGTAATATACTTTGCTTAGGGACTAAAACTGCATGGATTTTTCACCTCTTGAATGTGTCTGTTCTAAGTCTCAAAACTTAGAGAGGTTAACAAGGTTTAAAGTGAGTAGTTGTATTATCCAGTGCTGTTATTGAACGTCAGAAAGAAAAAAAATGGGGGCGGAACCCACTCTGTTGACAAAAGAGAAATGGATTGATGAATGATGATAAACAAATTAATAACAGTATGCAAAAAAGTCCTGCCGACACTGTATTACATTAGTGAAATCCTCTTACACTTCAGTTTACATTTACATTTTTGAGGTAAATTCCACGTCTAATTTAAATTTAATATTGAATGAAAGACAAGTAATTAAGAATGGGGCTGAGATGAGGCAAATAATCATTTTTTTCTTATACAGAGAGCCCAGTGATCCTAGATAACAATGGCTGGCTCGGAACTGGATAATAATTCTTCCTGATTAGGAATCTTTTCAGTATTGCTTCTCCTATTTAGCAGCCTCTGCTACTTACTGTGTTGCATGCAGGGAGGATGGAAAGTAAACCAGCTTCTCATGTCATCAGTGTTACCTGCTTGTCACACTGTTAGCTTTTTTTTTTTTTTTAATGGAGTGTGCTGTGTGGCGAAGCTGGGAATCGAGATACTGATCTTGGCATTGGGGAGTTGATGAAGAAGTTTTCTCTAATTATTTCAGGATGTCTCCCTGGCAGAGCTTATTCTCAATTTCATGTCCTGCCTGGCATGGGCATGCTTCAGTACTTCAAGCAGAGGAAAAATGGTGTCCAAGAGATAATGAAGTTCTAACTTCAGGTGAAAATCCAGCGAGTTGAATGTGAATTAACAATTAAACAAAAACTCCACTGCCAACCAAATTTTTTTTAGACTTCAGAATACTCTCAAACTTTCTTTTTATCAATGGGACAATCTTGTTTGAGTTATTTCCTTCTCGTTGAACTAACCTATTTTGCCATGCTGTAGGACCCTGCAATTTCATTGTATAATAGAGCAGACTTTTAAATGAGGTCCAGAAGAAAACTTTCCTGGAGAAAAAAGCAAAAAAAAAAAAAGTGCTGAGACAAGCATGTAATTTAGAATAAAACTAGTACAAAATACAAAAAAATTAAAATTGCAACTACAAGAACAGTTAGTGCAGCTTCTAGGTGTAGGAGAACTTGCATGTATGTTCAGCTGTTTGTGTTTGGCTATACCTGGGGGATGACCTTTGAAGGTGGTTCAAAGCAAACTGTGTAATTCTCCAACTTTGTTCTTTGAAGCAAAACAATTATCCACTATTTCAGTTGTTTCATGAATAACTAATCAGTCTTGTATTTTTGAATAACTGAGTACTTCTCATCTCTTAGAAAATCACACTGGAAAGTATCAGATAACTGACTGTCTCTTTTAATTTCTTATTGATAGAATAAAGTTATTTACAGGACACTTATGTTGCATTACAGTGGGATATGAAGTAGTTAACATCTTTTCTTAAAGATTGAAGATTTGAAGTAGTTGAAAGCTTTTCTTAAAATGGAATTTTATTCAGGAATATATAGAAGATCAGCTTGTCTTTGAAGGAGAAATTGTAAAATCTTACTGGCTTTCAAAAAAAAAAAAAGCAAAACTTTTTTCTTGGAGTAGTGATGTTTACAAAACTTTTCTGGGGAGTTTCTGCTGGTAGTTCATATTGAAAAAATTATTTTCAGCTAGGGTGTATACATTAATGTGTTTTTTTCCCTTTTCCCAAGAAGATCCATAAATCTGTTTTTGTAGAAAATCTCTTCCTTACAAATATCCTTGTGAATCCCTGCAGATATTCAATTGTTGTAACCGAAATTCCAATTTGCTTTTGTTGCTATTCTGAGAGCTTTTGTTCCATAACATATCCCAATGGAAGGGAGCTGCCCTATAACGTTTTGAACATGGATGTATGTATTTGACATATCTGTCTGCAATAAAACAAGATGTTAAAAACCTGTTCTGAGAAAGAAAAGTAGAGGCAAAGTTAGGAGTGTCTTAAAATTGTCAAAATGTACTTCTGAGGTAAGCACCCAACTAAAATGGCAAATACGAGCTGTCTTAAAATGGGCAAGCATATGAATTTTTCTTGAACTTCAGCAGAACTTCAGCAGAACTTCAGCAGTGCTCTCTGGCACTTCAATTGTCTCAAAGATCTTTCAAGAACCTATTTGTCACTACACTGGGTGATGACAGCCCCAGCATATTTGTCACTGTGAGTGACAAATAATGTCCACCACTAGGGACTTCTTGTATTTCACTTGTAAAACACAAAAACAAGGCATATTTGAAATTCCCTACAGAGTGAATGAAGGACATTCTACATATTTTATTTGTATATTGCACTAGGCTGATTTTGTATACTATGTAGGCATGATTGCAGATGAGAAAGAGTTGAGATGTTTTCCTTCGCATTTTGCAGATGTATCTTCATAAACCTACTGAGGAAAACATGAGTTTGAGCTTTTGCACTCTGAACTGAAACACTGAAGGAAAAAAACCAAGAAACACAAAACCCCTTGTATTTTGCAGCTAGTGGAATGAAACTCCCAGAGGGTTACTCTTATTACTTATTGACCTAAAAAAATCTGAGGAGAAATAACATTGCAGTATCTACAGTATACAAATACTTGAATAGAAAGTTTATAGTAGAGCCAACAGTCAGTCTCAAAGCAGTAAGGACTGCTTTGGTTATATCACACAGCAGATTTGGCTGCGTTGTAAAGTTTGAGGCTTTATCAGAAATAGAAATGTTGTTGGTCTTGTCCGATTTGTTTAGTTTTTGCAAATCATCTCACCCTCCATACAAAGCTCTTCAATGTCCTGGCATTGAATTTGTTGCTGAATGCATTTTGTTCATGTGATGAATTTTTTGGTTTTACTAATATTTCAAATAGTTCTGTGTGTAAAGACAAGCCTGGAATGAATCTGAACTGTTGCTATCTTATAGCATTTTCTATTTAACACAACTCAAATACATGAAACTTTTATATAATATGGTTTAGCTGTATTATAACTATCACAATACATGAAGTATGAATGCTCCTGCCCTACCTACAATTACCTGCACATTCACGCCAGGGCATTGTCTGCCTTATAGTTTTAGGTGTATGTTGTCTTACTGGCCTAAAACAACTTCCATATGTAAAATACAACCTGGGCATATACACATATCGGCTTAAATGTAAAATCCAGCTTGCAAGTGCTGCATCATAGTAATATTGCTATAAGGAAAAGATTGAAAGACAGTTTTTCTGCATGCTTGGTAAATATTCCTTTTTTGATAAATCTCATTCTGATGTTCTTCAGCTTTTAAACAGAGGTGATCTGTTATTGAAGCATCTGATCAACTATATGGCGATAATCTCTGCTACTTTGTAAATATTTTAACATCTAAATAATTTCCATCTAAAGCATATTTTCTGCGTATGTAACCTTTTCCATACTGGTTTAGGCAAATTAAGATAAAAGAACTAGCTTTCAGCTGAAGTGCTGCTACACTTTTTTCAAAAGGCAACATTTTCTTTAAGGTCGTTTTCCATGATGCTTTCAGAAAAAGGTGTGATCTCCTTGGTCGGGCTAAAATCAGAAAGAATATCAAAAAATACTTCTACAAAGAAGCTTCTCTCTCATCTATCAACAAATCTTCAAACCTCACATTTAGTTAAGGGCCACTTTTACTTGTTTGGAGTGTCTTAATTCATTTGATCCTGAACTACACGCACAGAAATTCTACTAGTACAGTTAAACTGATCCACTAAATTTTCATCATTTCCCCTAGAATGTGTTGCCATAATGCTACCTAAGAGTGATACGCATTTTTTCCATTCTTAAACTGTATCTCAATAGAACTTGCAGTGAAGCCTTACAGGGAACTTATTAGCATTACTATTTCCAGTTTTAAATACAATTACCCTTTTCCAAAACATAGATCAAGTAGAGAGACTTACTTTGCTCACTTAAAATGTATTTCCAATTTACTTACACTATACTGAGGAAACCAAGACCTAGCTAAAAACAGGGGTTTTTTTTATAACATGGTACCTTTTCTGTGAACACATGCTACATCACAGCACAGATGTGCTTTTGGCATTTCACACCCCTTGCAGCCTGGGGCTTACAGGTTTTGGAAGTCACTGCTAAGGGGAATATAAGAAGAAAGTTGAGCCTAGGATATTCCAGCAATGGTGAAATCAGAGCTATGGAGAATTAGTGCTGAGGTCCATAATTGTTCCCTTACTCAAAAGGAGCTTTGTCTGACCAAGGACTACACAGAAAATCTGAGGATGGAATATGTTTTTAGTGAAGGATTATTGATTTTGAATTTTAAATAATATTGTAGCAACATGTTCCCCTTTATTTCAAGAATTATTTGGTTTTGCTTGATAATGAGAGGATCAAAAAAGCAATGAATGTACGGGAAAGATGGATTAAATACTTGATGGTGTGTTTAGGGATGGGGGGGATAAACAAATATGGGAAACTGGTACAGTGGGAAGATGTCATTAGATTATAGGTAAATATTATAAGAAATAGGAACTGATTCTCAAAACTCAAGTTTTCATTTTTGTATAAATTGGAACACAGTTGAGTAGTAATTGTCTGAAGTTGATCTGTAGCCTACAACTAGTTCTGTTAATTTTGCTCTTAAAGTAGGAGCACTAATGCCGGAGCAGAAAACAAGGTTTGTGAAGAAATCTTTCCAGCAAACATGGAAGGGGAGAGGAGGCAGAAGCAGCCTGTGGATGTTTAATTGCCCTCCTGCCAGAACAAAATAAATTCTCCCTTCCTCAAGGATGCCTCACACATGGCAAACAAGTGAAAAAGGGAACATGTCGAAGGCTATCTTTGTGAGGCATAATCCAAAGAATGTTTGCACTGGACTACCCTAAAAATTTTCCACCAACATTCACAAGTGTTTATAGAATTACAGTACCAGAAAAATGTTTTAGTGTCTGTGGGGTTTGGTTTTGTTGTTCTTTTTTTTGGGGGGGGGGGTTGTTTT
>NW_010433139.1:69124-79356 GCF_000710305.1 Buceros rhinoceros silvestris
GGGGTGGTGTTGTTTTTTGGGTTGGGTTTTTTTTTTTTTGAGAACTACATATAAAGCTAATGGAAAATCAGATAAGCTAGTAGTGAAAACAAATCATATCTACTAGGTGAAATGAAGATTTGTCTTAGGGTCATTAATTGCTTCATTTCTTTCTGTAATTTCTCAATTAAGTATTAAACTTCTAAATATAAAACTTTTAAATATTAAATTTCTAAATATTAAACTTCTATTAAATATAAGGCATCAATGTTTCCATTCATTACAAGTGACAAAGTCATGTCTGAAAATGCAGTATATCAGAGCTTCTATGTTAGTAGCTTCATAAGAGTTTCCCAGTTTTTCCCTGATCTAATAGGAACAGATTGTGAGGAAAAACACTAATTAAGAGAATTGGTGGCTTTTCTCCAGCATTGAATTATGAGGTCATTATTACTTGTTAAAATACTTATCCCACTCAAATATTCATATCTATTAGGTTTCTTTCAGACAGGGAGATTATGATAAAACATCTAGTGCTTGTTAATTAGTTGGTAGTTTTTGTAGGTATTCAAGATTAGTCAACTACTCTGAGCTGTAGCTGCTAAACTGCTAACCAAAAGCAAGTTCTGTGTGGGAAGGTTGCTGCTGGTGGCTTTAATTTCAGTAGTTTTCTTCTGCATTATTTGCAGCACTCTGAAACCTTGAAAATACAATTTCTCTTGCTATTGATTTTGTCCTCTCCTATTTAGTAAGCACTGGGGTACACGGCAATCTGTGTGTACCTTCAATATGGCGAGCTCAGGATATGCTTTATTGTTTCAATACGATGCTTCTTCAACTTGGGACCCTGGTCTCCTTGTCTGTGCAGCAGTGTATCTCCAAAATCAATAGTAGTATTGGTTCACAAAGTTCTGATGAACTTCCTGATTTTAGTAGGTGTACTACTCAATTTATGCAGTCTCCCACTCGATTTCCAGCATACAGTATGCAATGTATTGAAGATCATTGTATCCACAGTGAAATTATTGTTAGGTGAGACAGCATGTAATTCTTAATCAGGAGGCTGATTTATTGACAAACTATTATGAAAGTTGCTCACTTTAAACGAAAAAAAAGTTTTTAAACAGTCTGTAATGTCCAAGTGAAACAAAGAACCTATCTAATTGCCTGAACTGTTATTTCTGAATATGGAATTACAGGCAAACAAGTATATATCATGGAAACAACTGTTCAGCTTGTGAAGCTCTCTGTTTATTCATTATTCAAAAAAAACTTGGGATGCTGGATTTATTTTCCAGGAGGATCTCATTCACTAGCCAGTAAATTTTGTCATAAAGAGGAAGCTCATAAATAGGTGTATGAAATGGGAAATGCCACAGTTGAATCCAGGAGGAAACAGAAGTGTGGCAACTCTTATGACTGTGAGAGATCTTTTAATATAGCTAAATTTGTTGTAGTGTTTTTTCCCGTGGGAGAACAAGGAAGACATACTTGCTTTAAACAGAAAGTGGTAGAGAAAAGGTAAAACTATGGAGATGAAAAATAATCACAATGTTTACTAATTTTCTGACTATTAAGATTTGTTGAGGTCAACAGAGGATCCAGACTGAGGGAATTGAGCTTTGAATGTACTGAAGAAGTCAGAACTATGCAGCACTGCAATGACTTAAGGATGGTTCTCTGTCCTACACATGTCCATTAAATGCCAGTTCTCATAGCCTCTCTAAGTATTGGATCTCCTGAAGTAATTGAAAGGTGCACAAGTTTGTAATTTTATAACTTCAGCCCTATGTTAAACTGCAGTCTTAATATTATTTTCCTTATAAGAAAAGCTTAATTTCATTTATTTATAGGTTTGATTTAATTAAACATTTAATTAAAATGTCTATCACTGTAAAGAGTTTCCTATTAAACACTCTGGTCAAGCAGAGGATCTGTAGGAAACATCACTGTGCTGACACCAGTCAAGTATGGTGATGGTTACTGTTTCATCCATCTAAACAACAGGGTAGTTAAAGGATTTTTCTATTCTGAGATAAGATTACTAACATAGCTGAAACGTTCTTAGCTGGTTTTAGTTTTAATCAAAGGAGGGTATGTTTTCTAGATCGAAATAAAACCCAAATGAATATAGAAAAGTAAAACATGTACTCGAATATCTCTATTCCAAGATGTAGCATACTTTAATACTCACACCTTTTCAATTTTTCAGAGAATTGAAGGGGTCAGCAGTATTTGGAGTCAACCTTAGCTGCATTCTTTTAGTCTGTCAGCTTCTTAAGTAGCACACTTTGCAAAAAGCAGAGAGACGTGGTATGAGAAGGAAGGAAACCGATCTGCTAAGAGCAGGGAATTGGAAAGAAGTTTGAAGATGATTATCAAGTTAATGGTAGTGTAATATGACATTGCCTTAGGGATTTCTTGTGAGGAAAGTAACTAATACTCTAGCAGAACTGTCACAGCTGTAACCACAGAACAATATCATGGCAGAAGGAGAAAGAGGTACTGGTGAACAGCAGGAGGAGCAGGATGAGGTCACAACTACTGCTCCGTATTTTTGACTGAAGATTGTAAAATGCTGTAACATATTTGAGCTTGGGTATTTTCACCAAAAATGGAAGTCCAGGGTGATTACTCCTTGCAGATGTAGATTCCAAATGTGATACTGCTAGAGAGAAACTAGTTATTTAATCAAATTTAGTCTTGCAATTTATATCCTACAGCTGAGATACAAAGCAGTTCGGAAATATAATTGCGTGGAAATGTTTTGTCTTGGGTTTGGGGGTTTTTTTAAGCTTGATGAGGTTAGTATTGAACTTGCCCTACTTCAGTCAAGTGCAGCCAGGGAGAAAAAAGTCTGCTAGATGGGACCAGTTCATACACTGATGACCATTATCCATCTACGGGCAAGATAAACTGTACTGACATTCCTTGTTTAGTATCAGAAGGAGAATCTGGCTTAAATAGAATGGTTTGAAGACACTATTAAAAAAAATCTGTTTTTACTTCACCAGCACTGCTATTGTTCCCAGATTTCAAAATATTAAAATGCCATATGAATCTTACCCAGCCAGGCTGATTTTTACTCATAGACACTTACTGATTTCCATCAGTATGGTTGTGTATTCAGTAATGGGAACAAAGATTACAGTCTACATCCTTAATTTGATAAATGGGTAAATGACATTTTTCTCAGCTTTTATTTCAGAGTTTAATATAGCAAACAAATTTACTAAAAGGCTTTAATACAACAAGAGTTGAAGATGAATTATTTTTTCCTTCTGGGACTAAGCAGTGTTGTAACAGTAAGTTAAAATGGTAGGTATTTCTTACCACACCCTATGACTTGATACCTAGAATCAAATCAAGTGTTATTAGTGAGATATTTCTGTATCTACAGTCCAAAGCCCCACAACTTCTATGCAGTAGGTGTGTCTAATTATAATAGCATTCAACCGTACAGTGGAATGAAGATTCATATTTGGATACAGAGAAATGGCAGAGAAAATCAAGAAAATGTGGGTTAACAGCACGTAGAACAAAATTTCTTGTGGATGCCAGTTGGTGTCTATTGGCCTAATCCAGTCATTAGTTTTTCTTTAGAAACAACGAGTTGTCTCAAGGCTGCAGACTGCCAAAACTTAAATGTACTGTCTGCAGTGGTTTGCCCAGCAAGCCCCAGTGTCTGTCAGATAATTAAGATTTTATGATATGGGAAAATGTTGTTCACTGCTAGCAGCTGGTTATAAGACCTCCATATATAGTCTCCTCTTTCAATGTTATTCTAAGTACTTAAGTACTCTACTTTAGAAAGCAGAGAGGTATAAAACAGAAATGGAAACTGAAGCAGATACCATGGTGTTCTATCTTGTCCAAGTTAAAACTTCAAGTAATCAAGGTTCACACACGTATGTCTGGATTTCATGGCTACTGTACAACATCTGAAAATACCTTGCATGCATACACACACACACTCCTTTTAAGACAAGCTGAAGTGTGAAGTGCTAAACAAAGTTATTCTCTCTGCCCAAACATTTTAAACATGTTGACTAGGGCTGGCAACAGTCAACGTCTTCACAATCAATTTCCTGTGTCACAAATATTTATTACAATTAGAAGTACCTATTCTGGCACTGACATTTTTGTAGATATTCCTGCAACAGGAGTTACAAAAGAGTAAGTATTTGCCCTTTCATTTTCTGCAAATAAGGTTTTTGGGTTTGTTTCCTAAAAGAAAGGAAATGGCAAGTTAATGCCAGGAAGTGTCACTTCTCATTTTCAGTTCACAGACAATTCAAAATAAAGGAGAAATCAGGGGAGAATGAAGGCCCAAGGTGGTTCAAATCTTTCTTCCTTCTGGCTTAAAATGACTAGTTTAAGATGGT
Organism: Buceros rhinoceros silvestris; assembly: GCF_000710305.1. Lineage (NCBI taxonomy): Eukaryota > Metazoa > Chordata > Aves > Bucerotiformes > Bucerotidae > Buceros > Buceros rhinoceros. The sequence goes on from NW_010433139.1 coordinate 73,489, forward strand.
CACCTTAATGAAATAAGTAATTTAAATATTATTTGAACAAACTTAAAAGAAAAAACATACAAGCCATGTTCTAAGATCACAATGTCTGTGAATCACAGTACTGTTACTTTTAGTTTTATAAAGCCAAGTTAGAAGACTTTAAGAGCTATTAAAGACGCAGATTATTTTCTCCACAATATTGTTAAATCATTTTTCTTTGACCTCTTAACAGCTTGGTATCAACTTCATGATTTTTTGTTTCCTAAAGCGAGTGACATAAGAGAAAGAAAAATACTATTTAGAAAGCTGACCTCACGTATGTGAATATTTTTAAACATCAGATTAAATGACTATCTTTTTGATGCTTGAGGTCTAAAAGTAGAGACATGAGGTAAAAAAGTATAAATAGAACATCAGCACACACATTATCAAACTTGTAATTTTCTGTGTTACCAAGAGCTTTTCAATAGCCGAGTCTAATAATTGTAAGTGCTGTACAGTGTTTCTATGAAAATACATTAAAGCATGAGGGTTTGCCTTTATTTGCATTGTTTATTTTACATACAGATATGAAAATAATACATTCAAAGAAGTACTACAACTATTTCACAATAATGTTTTTGTTTTCAAGGATCATTAGCTGCAATATAATCACGTGTCCTGTTTTCATAACTCATCTACTAATATAAATAGTTAAAAATAGTATTTGTCCATTCATGTAACTTTTTCTTTGAGCACGATGGAAACTGACCTGCAATTGTCCTAGCAAACAAAGACTGAGCCAAGCGGATATTACTGTGATTCAGATGCAACTACTTGCAGGTCTTACTGTTCCAATATACCTCTGATTTATTGCTAATCGCAAAAACTTTCAGAAGACAGGAAGTTATTTAACTTCAAATGAGACATGAAATTATAAGAACTGTGACAAAAATGTAGGTATTCTCTAATTTCTCATCAGCACAAGCTGTAATTCAATGGCTTTTTTTCACTTAAGAAGTGGGGTGGGCCAGGAAGAGTGAACAAGACTAAGATTGACTGAATAATAATAATCTGCTGCAGGAGAGTGAGAGAATTACTAAAAATACTCAGAGAATTTGTCTGGGTGGATGAAATGTGTGTTGGGTGTGATTTCTGGTGGGTAGTGTTTCTAGTTATGAAAGCAGTTATGAAAGCCATTACACTCTTTGCTTCTACAATGAGTGTATGTGCGCATCTCTAGTTTCTGTGAAAATTCCTCTCCAGTGGTATAGATCCCTTCTAGATACCCTCTTTCCTTTAATCACAATGTTCATATTTTCCCCCAAACTTATTTTTTTCCAGATGAAAAACTGTTAGAAAATTTCAGACTAAATCTCTTACAACAACAACAAAAAATTGTTACAAGAAAATACTCTTAAATTAACTCTTGATATTGCTTTCAGATTTCAAATCTGCCACAGTGAATTTTGTGTGATTGATTGTGCAGTTTTCAGTTTCAGAGACATCAGTGATTCTAGACTTATTAATGGTATTTTTTCCCTCTGTCCTTTTTTTTTTTTTTTTTAATTTATGAACCATATCTTGTCAAACACAACCTAAGCATTTTCCTGAGGTAGCAAGAATGGGAATGAACTACATCAACAGAAACTCTATAGCTCTAAGTAAAATGGTAGAAGTCATTATCCAGGGACCAAATCCCTAAAAGAAGGAAATGCCTGTTATAAAAAACCAGTTTATTCTTGTACCTTATATGTTGAAATGTCTGTGTTTTAAGAAGTCTGTTTCAAAATAGCAAGTGACAACACGGCTAGATTTACAGGTGGACTAGAAGAGGCAGTACTCTTCCATTTACAGAATCACAGAATTGTTTTAGTTAGAAGGGACCTTTCAGATCAAGTCCAAATCCAGCCCTGCCAAATCACCACTAAGATATGTACCTAAGCACCACATCTATATGATTTAAATACCTCCAGGGATGGTGACTCCATTACTGCCCTGGGCAGCCTGTTCCAATGCTTGACAACCCTCTCTGTAAAGAAATTTTTCCTAATATACAGCCTAAACCTGCCCTGGAACAACTTGATGCCTCTTTTCTCTTGTCTTGTTACTTGGGAGAACAACCTGGCTCCCACCTTGCTGCAACCTCCTTTCAGGTAGTTGTAGAGAGTGATAAGGTCTCCCCTGAACCTCCTTCTCTCCAGGCTGAACAACCCCAGTTCCCTCAGCTGCTCCTCACAGGACTTGTGCTCTAGACCCTTCACGCCAGCTTCATTGCCTTTCTTTGTATGCACCTCAATGTCCTTCTTGAGTACTGCGTTCAGTTTTAGGCATCTCACTTCAAGATGTGGCCTCCCCAGTGCCCAGTACAGAGAAACAATCACTTCCCTGCTCCTGCTGGCCACACTGTTGCTGACACAACCCAGGATGCTGTTGGCCTTCTTGGCTGCCTGGACACACTGCTGGCTCATATTCAGCCGGCTGTCAACAAACACCCCCAGGTCCTTTCCTGACAGGTGGTTTTCCAGTCACTCCTCCCCAAGTCTTTAGCATTGCAGGGGGTTCTTTTGACTCAAGTGTTGGTGACAGTGATGCACAGCTTATGGGTCCTTTTAGTTTTACCTTTGTCCTCCCTTGAATAGTAGTCAGTTAGTTAAGTGGCTGTGAGGTAGTACACTTTCATTAACTTACATGACACTCTATTTCCCTCAGACTAGCTGATGTATGGCCTTACGGCATCTAGAATGTCTGGGCTCTACATATTAAAACCTAAGGTTTGTGACCTGGTTGTGTATAAGCTTGTTATCTAAAACTTCTTTTAATTGTTGTGTAAGGTATGATAACTCTAATTGCCATTGCAGAAAAATGTATCAAATACCTCAGCTGCTCAGACAAGACACATTTGGGAATTTATCAACTGCTGCTCTGATACTAATTTAGTGGCATGGTCTCATCTCACTGAAAGTATAATTGCCATTATTCAATAATGATTTTGATATATTATTCCATTTTTTGCCCTGTTTATCTTCTGTTCTTATTTTAAGTGTCTCATTTTCCTCTTTCAACATTCCTATCTCAATCAAAGGTCCTTCTGACTCATTCTCAATATTTCCCAGTCTTTGTTTAATAGCACAATCATTGCTTGATAACATCTGTATGTCTACTGCAATTCTGTCAAATTGGCTAGTATGAAGAGACTTAAGTACTGCAATTTCCCTTCTGAGATCCTGCTGTTGCATCATTTTGACACATGGAGATTTTTTTCTTCCACCCTTTTTCTTCAATTTGGTCTCATACAACAAGATTTCTTTTATATTCAAATAAATTACCCATTGAAAAAGCTGGTTTTCTGAAAAAAATTTATACACATAATATCTCCAACAGGGCGTGTTCACAAAATAATGAACTTTTTTACTCGCAATTGTGGTTCACAGTGGGTATTTAGAAAGCAAAACCACAGCTTTGTTTTGGATATTTTGTCTATCTTAATTATATTGAAAATGCTTCTGCCCTTTCATTATGCGTATCACATTTCAATGTGTTTCTTGTAGACATTTGCAAAAGGAAATGGAAATAGCTTAAGAGCTGGAAAAGAATCTGATTTTTATTTTATGTGCTACATTATTTTTACTGCTACACAATCTATTGTGCTCTCTTCCACATTCTTTTGTACCTCACCCATGGACACATTTGCATGTGTGTGCACATACATGCAAAAAAATCCCACTCATAATGGCAACAAGATCCCTTGTTATGTGATATTCAGTTAGATTTTCATTTGAGTCTTTGAAGAAAAGCCTAAAGATGAGTAGTAATGAAAAATTTACATTTTCTGCCTTATTTGCTTCTTACTTATTCTCCTCTCCAGTATCTCAGAGCGGTATTACTGACTTCTGGCTTTTTTTATTTCATAGATTTAATTACTGATATTTTTGAAGTATCAAGTAGCATCTAAGGCCATTTTCTTTCCTGGTGGAATTTTTATGGCCATGATATGTTAGAAGTTGCTGGGCATTTAACAAGTCCTTTAATTTCACCAAAAATCCATGCATAATAAAAGTGTTTAGTGCTCTGCATAACTGGTCCTGAAATATTTAGATATAAAGAAATGTACTGAGTGTGCGCGACAAGGTGTTGGTAGCAGGGGATGGGGAGCTACAGAAGTGGCTTCTATGAGAAGTTGCTAGAAGCTTTCCCTATGCACAACAGAGCTAGTGCCATCTGGCTCCAAGGTGGATCCGTCACTTGCCAAGGTTGAGGCAATTGGGGAACTCAGTGGTAGTGCCTCTGTGGGAACATATTTAAGAAGGGTTAAAAAAATCAGCACAATAGAAACTGTAGCTGGAGAGAGGAGTGAGAATATGTGAGAGAAAATCTCTGTAGATACCAAGGTCAGTGAAGGAAGACCACACTGGAGGAGGCTTCTGAAAGAAGAGAGAAGAGCCCATGCTGGAGCAGGTTTGCTGACAGGACTTGTGACCCCATTGGGGAAACCCAAGCTGGAGCAGACCATTCCAGAAGGGGTGCAACCTATGGAAAGGACCCATGCTGGAGCAGATTATGAAGAACTGCAGTCTGTGGGAAGGACTCATGTTGGAGAAGTTTGTGGCAGACTGTTTCCGATGGCAGGAACTCTACACTGGAGCAGGGGAAGAGAGTGAAGAGGAAGAAGCAGCAGAGACAACATATGATGAACTGACTGCAATGTCCATTCCATGTCCTCCTGTGCTGCTTGGGGAGAGGAACAAGAAAGTATCAGGAGTGAAGTTTAGCCTGGGAAAAAGGGAAGGTTTGACCTAATATGTTTAAAGATTTAATTTTATTTCACATTACCTTACGCTGAGTTTCACTGATAATAAAGTTAATATCCATGAGTCAAGTCTGTTTTGCTTGTAATGGTAATTGGTAAGTGATCTCTACCTGACCTTATCTTGACTCATGATCTTCTTGTTATATGCTTTTCAACCCCATTCAGCTGAGGAGAGAGAGTGATAGCGCATCTTGGTAGACACCTGGCATCTAGCCAAGGTCAGCCCGCCACAAGCAGGAAGCATAACAGAGGCGGTACACGACTGTCAAATGGACCTGGTAGGAATTTGGTGGTTGTGATGTAGAAAAAAGCTAAATTAAACATCAAGGAAAATACTTCTCACAATAGCCCCCTATTTAATGCCTAAGAATGGTTAAGAACAATGTATATATATGACTAGATACAAGCTTTTTTTTTGTTTTTGGTTTTGGTTTTTTTGTGCTGTACGGCCTGTTCTAAAATACTTCATTTTTCCAGGCATTTCTGTCTACTTGGTTTGCTCAGCTGTTTGGAGTTCTTCAAAAAATGGTGGGTTGGGGTTAGAATCAAAGGATCGAATAGTTTAGGATTATCTAACACAAATGGAATTAATTAAACAGGATTGTTGCTCTAATTCCAACGCTTACTACTGTGCTAAATTATTTTTATATGGCTTTAAATCTCATTCCCAGTACTCCTTCATCATAGCTGCAAGAGATTGAAAATATGTGTCTTCAGTTCTCTCCTGACTTGCTTATTAGAGCTCCTGTTTCTTCCATGTCACTGTTCTTTTCATATAAATAAAAGCTTACAGCCATTCAAAAGGTATTTCTATTTGGCTTCTATATTTCTATTTTCAAGCTTACTCAAGGTGTTTATCTGATGCAAATCTGTTCAAGCAAACAACACATTATTTTTGTGCCATATTTTGCATCTGAGTGATCCATTCTCGTTAAGAAAAGGAGAAAAAAAAACAAGAGCCATGAAGAAATCTATTTGGCTGTATTAGTAGGCACAACCAGTTTTTTAAAAGCCCTGTTTTAAATTGTCACTACTGCATCTCATTATGTAAATGATTAGGATGATTATAAAGACCTGCAGCTTTTTTCTTTTTAAATATC
>NW_010433140.1:0-6986 GCF_000710305.1 Buceros rhinoceros silvestris
GCATGTGAAAGAATTAAATATGTATTATATTCACCAAATGATTGGGAGGGGTAAATACGCTTAACTGCTGCAAGTGCTGAAAGGAAGAGAATTGCTTTAGGCTGATGAAATGTAAACTAGGGTACTAAGATGACATTAAGTAAATGAAAATGTAACCTGCACTGCTAAAACAGTATTCCTGTTAACTGAGAAATGCAGAATGAGTATTAATGACCCCACTGGATCAGTGCTAGCTTTGCTGCTCAGGTCACCTAACACTGGGCTGGGAAAAATCTCAATCTGTTGTAGGAAACATTTGTACATCAGCTGGAAGATGCTCAATGACCTTGTAAGTATTTCCACCTCTAATTTCTCAGATTCTTTGCAAATATTATTCCTTTAATGTAATGACACCCACTGAGAGGACAGTTTGCACTTATATTTCTCTCCATGCTATTGAGTATCTTTCTCTCTCTCTCTCTGGGAATTGAACTACAATTATATTGGTTAGTGTTATTTTCCCTCATTCTATTTAAAAGATAAGAATCACAGCATTAGTTACAGGACATTTTAAAAAAATTATATATATATTCTTGACAATCCTGCCACTTATAGTTATGTCAGGCAAAAATAGTGTCTCAGGAAGCACACATGCTGGTTCCTCCCCGGAGAGGATTCTGCTCCTCAGACTGAAAGCTGAAGACCCCACCGAGTGCACCCCATTGAACCTCCACTCACTAGTTCCCGTGCAATGACCACCAACCTCTGAGGAGGACTGGAAGTGACTCCTTTTAGAGCCCCTCAATGCTTCTCCTTAAATTGGCCAGTGGGGGTCACTGCTGTTGAATGACACAAGGCTCCATCCCTCCCAGGGTTGAGGCTGCAGCTCTGGAGTGCTCCTAGCTCCTGCTCATGGAGTGAGAAGCAGAATCCAAGAATTAAACCCTAGTCTCTTGCACGGCAGCACACACTGCTATGGCCTAGTTATGGTAGCACATATTTCACTAGATTAGTTTAAAAAATGATTTAGACTGTAGTCACTCAATCTTATTAATTTACTCTGTGATTAGAAACAACATTTTTGGTCAAGGAATGTCTCATGATAGTAAAGTATGGTTGCAGTGAAGCACTGTAAATAAAGCAGTGGATGTTTTACATTAGGTGATAGAAATGTATTATTTAATAATATAACCACAAAAGCAGCTTTCATGTATATCATACCTTTCATCCTGAAATAACCCTAATTACCATCCCACTTAAATTGATGCATATAGACTATACACAGAGATCACTTCATACACAACTCAAATGCAAGCACTTCTGTTTAACAGACCAGTCATTTCTCAGGCTTCGTCTTTTTTTATACCTAGTTTAGCTCTGCTATGCCCAGTAAGGTAACTAAACTTTTTAGCTTGGGATTTTAAAGATCATCCTGTGGCTAAACAATGTCTTACTGGAGTCTGGAGCTAAAAATGAGTGGTGAGCCATGTAAAATTCCCCATCCCTATGCCTTCCATCTTTGCTGCGGTCAATACATAGTCCTGCTCAGTGTGTTACAGTGATTAGTTCATAGCTCAGGTGTCACAGTCCCCAGAAGTAGACAAACAGTGCTTCACTAGCCTGAGCTAATTAAAAATGCCTGAAACTATTATAAAGTATAGTGTTCAAACAAGTCTCATACTCCAAGGATTGAAAGTTGCACTAGTTTTAGCAGCCAGCATACCTCTAAGTGCTAAGTCAAAAGAAGAAGGGTACCTCCTCCTGCCTGCCTTCTCACAGACTTGTGTTAGTGGTGATTATGTTAATAAGTGTCCTAGTTCCTTGCCACAAAAATTAGTAATGACTGAGAGCCCCATTTGTGCCTACACCCATAATGGTCACTGCTTCCAAGACAAAAACCTGAGACTGGCATTGGTGTTGAAATGATCTATAGAGACAAAACTGACATTTTAATTTTTTAATTAGGATTCAGAGTAAACACTTTCTAAAAGAAAATGGCTATCTTTCACGTAGTCCTCTCTGTTAACTTGAAAATCTGGTCTTGTTTGGAATATTTTTCCTAAAGCTCAACAACTGGAAATGAATTTGTTCACTCTCTTCTCCTTATGGCTAAATCTTAGGTTCTGAATTGCACAGTTCTGAGACATGGAATAATTTCTGACACTAATCTTCTGGCCCTGGAACTGTAGCTCTGGTACTACAACATCCATTATGGAACACCTAAACCTACTCCCTGTTCCTGAAACATGTAAGAGATTGTATTGCTCCTACATTAGCAGGTTTATTTATGGATTTGGCTTTTGAGGAGCTTACAGAGAGAACTACAAAGAGAAAGAGAGATTATTGAGGTATGTAACTCGCTTAAAAGAGTGCAAGGAGGCTCTAATTAAGACTCTGGATGTAACAAAGAACATTTGATTTACTTAGTGGCATGTAGTGATTCTTTATTCTTTCCACACAAATGATATTTCATTGGGTTCATGGTTACAGTATTAGACTCGACAGGATCTTCATTAGTAAATGAAAGCAAAATCCACCTATTAATTTCTGTGGTTGTGACTGGGAGCAGCCTAGAGCAACGGTTCTTAGAATTTGTGAGAATTGTGCATTGCCATAAAATTTCCAAATTCAAAGAGATGAAAATGGATTCATGTGCAAAATTTTTATTAAACTTAACAGAAAGTGTCAAGTGATAATGGCTGTATGGACCCTTCTAATGATCTTGCATGTATGCACAGATCATAGTGTACAAGTCACTGTTCCATGTACAAGGGCCTGGGCTTGCAAGAAAGTTTTATTTGAAACAGAGGTATGTGGAAAATGCGAAGAAATGTGATTTCAGCCAGTACAGAGGCTTGAAAACTGATGAAAGACTTGGGAAAACACTGCAGCTAGCGTCAAATATGAGAGGAAATTAGTACTGTGTGATAAGGCAATGACACACCCAAATTAGATAACTAATTTCTTTGAAACCATAGGAAGGCTAATAATAGAAAGGCAGATTTTCTGTGAACCTTGTGAAAGAAGTCTTGCCCGTTTTTGCTCTTTGTTTGGAGGAAAGAGGAAACTGGTAATTCGTTTCCGCACAATGGGTTAATGTTTCTTCCAAAGATAACTTGTGATTGAGAACAAGAACAAATCTAAGAACAGTTCAGATGACTGGTATCTACTAAGACTAAGAGCTGAGTGGACGACAATTTCTGGGTCCCTGTTCTGCCAGCTGGCTTTATGCACTAAAAAGCCAATGAATTTGTGGAAAGCACAGGCAGTATTGAGCCTGCTCCAATGAGAGCCTGGGAGAAGAAAACTTCTGGCGAGAAAAATGTTTCTGTATTTGTGCTATTGCAGTGACTTTAGTGGCACTTGGTTCTACTTCCAACAGACTACTACAGTGTGTTGCCTCAGCACCTACAGGATCAGCTCAAAAGCATCACCGGACAAGTCACAGGTCAACCTAGCCATGAGTTGTGCAGTGCAATCAGGTAGCACACTGGCTGACTGCATTTGTTTTAAGAATGTAGGAAACATGTAGGAAATATGTAATATATAGAAAAGGTGTTAAACAAGGGACTTGGGCAGGAAGAGTCATATTGATGAGATGCCGAAGACCTGCAATCAGTAGTATGAAGACTAACAGAATCACAAAACCCACTGTTTTCCCCACTGTTATAAAGGAAAATGAGCGTAACAGAGTGCAAGTGACTGTCAAAAGAGCAAAACTTTTAATTTTATTTAGCAGGGTTGAGAAAGTATAAAAAATCGTTAGAGATAGGAGGACAGACTGAGGCTGACCCATTTCAAACTACTGATGAGAGGGAAAATGCATGCCCACCCACTGTTAGAGATCCTTAAAATGCTTTTGAAGACTGTGTAATCACAGATGTAACAGAATGTGTCAGCACAGTCAAAGTGCTAATAAATTTAAAGCAACACTAAGGGCACAAATGGTACTGATCGATTAGGCTTCAGCAACTGAACTTCAGGGTGCAGTGCCAAGCTGACCCACGCAGGAAAATAATTTCACTTCTGGACTTGGCTCTGCATTGTCAGCACTGTCCCTTCCTGAAGAACTGATCAGAAAACAACACAGGGAAAGGAAATGGCACAACCTCCTATTACTGAAGAAGAACGTGTGTATGACAAGTAGTGTTCCACCTCATTGATTAAGGTCTGCTTAGCCCCATTTATCTGAAGATCTGGAAAGGGCTATGGGGAAAATGACAAATCTCTCTGAAGTTTCAAGTTTTGTCATAGCTATATTGCAGCTACTTTCCAGTCACTGTCCTGAACATGGAACATTTGCCTCGCCAGACATGAAGACCTCATTAAAGAAACAGAAGTTAATGGTGTGAGTGAGAAATGTGGATGAGGTATATGGTAAGGTCACACATTTACCAGAGTGTACATAACATCATTGTAGGAGCAAAACTGAATAATTACTAATTTTGGTCCTAAACCAAAAAACATTACAAAGAATAGAGGCTAAGGAAACATTCTCTAACCAGGATTTATTTACTATCAAAGAGAAAGCAACATAGAAGCATAAAAGTGACAGAAAAATTAGGATTTAGATTCTGTTATGGTGTAAAGACTGTCTTTGCTGTCCTGGAAGAAATCATTAGAGAAAAAGAGAAAGCTGGAGAACATAACTTCATATTAATCCAGATTTGGTATGGATATGAGCTCATTGTTGGGGTTCTTCAGACAGGAGGATAGGAAAAATGGAGCTGAAACTAGCTCTGGTTATGTGAGTCATCTGGACAGAAGATGTGGTGATTTCATTCCTCTTCTCTGATAATGAAAGGGAAAATACTTTTAGCACTGCAAATGAATTATTTCAGTAGGTTTTTTCTACTGAGCAGGAAAGTCCCATTCACTGAAAGCTCTATGGCCAAATTAAGTTTTTATTAGTTGAAAAGTCAGATTGATGTTTGAGGATATCTTGTCTTCTATAGCATATAAGGGAAATCAAACATCAAATACTGAATGATTCACTCTAAGGCAAAGTTAAGAGAAAGAAACAGAAAGCAAGTTACTGCTACCTGCAGCTAACTTCAGAAAATAATGGCATGCCTGTAATAAGACCCACTTCAAAGAATGCATAATTTTGAAGAAACGTGGTAACATCTCTCTATTTAACTGAAAAGTGTTGAGTAGTTTTACACCAAAATATCCTACTGCCAAAGTTATTTTGAGTTCTGTCTACTCTACAGGGTGGCCCAACCTTCAGTTCCAACTGGTTGCTATCTTTGCTGTGGGGAAGATGGGAAGAGCTCTTAGTATAGAACAGCTAAACATTTTCCACTTTGCAGAGGGAAAGGAGAAGTGTCCTAAAAATGGAACCACCATAAAAAGAGTTTGGACCATCTTGCTACTCTGGTACAGAAAACATATAATATTGAAAAATATTGACCATGCATCATCATGAAAGTCAATGAAGACTAAAAATCCACCCTCATACCATGATAAACTTCACCATTAGTCTCAGATGCTCAATTATCATCTCCATCAGGAATAGTAGCCTTGACTACTTCACCTCTCAGGATCAGCCTTTCATGATTTCAACCTGAAATCATCTTGAATATCAGTGAGAGTGACAGGTAACTGTCAGAGGGCTCAATTACACTCCAACATGCAAACGCAAGGTTACCACTGAAGCCAACAGAAGTAATTTTTAAAGGCAGGAGCAAAGAGATTCTGGTCCTACTGAACTGAACTCAGGACAGGGTGTAGCCCAGATAGAGTGATTTTACTGTCTTTTAGACTTGGAGACAGCAGGGGACTAGCTGGTTGCTCATTTTTGCACTTAATTGCTGTTTTTTTCTTAAATGTGGTGGGTTATTGTTCCAAAGGCTTATGTGGCAAACACAGTGGGTGAGGTAGAGTGGTCCCTGCGACCAGGGAATCAGGTAGCTGCCCTTCCAACTGCTTTGTGCTGCCAGAAAAACCCAGAGATGCCTATATTAGGGAAAGAATCTGACTCCAGTGATGTGAGCCACGTGAAAATTTTAATATGACAAGGAAAAAATATGAGTTTAATGTACTGAAGCTCAAAGCTTCTGTAAGCTAGTGGATTGCTGAATCACTTGCTAAACAAGAATTTTCATTTCATTTCGCTGATGTTAGTCTACTCCTCTTTTTTATGTGGATATTCAAGCTTCCTAGGAAGTGCCTGCTTTGTGCTAACAAAAGACCTATGTTCTTTGTCAGGCTTCAGAGGAGACCTAGCCCTCTCCTATCTGCTGATCAGAAATCCAACAGAAAAATCCCTGCAAGTTATTCCCAACTTTATAGTTCCTGTATTATCACATTAATTTCCCTAGCTCTAAAATACATGTCTCCTTATTGACTAAGGCACACTTTGGTACAGTTTGGGGTCTGATTACCTCTATATTGTGACTAAGGCAATAAACATGACATTATTAAAGTGCTGGTACTCTTCTGGAAATGACTTAGTGTGTCCCTATATAATTAGGATGTCAACAGTTACTGCTAGCAGGGTGGGTAAACTGAGACCCAAACTCCAGGGGATCTACCCTCTGCAAGTGGAGTGGTTGGAAAAAGAGATAACCTCTGCAGGTGGGTTAATTCACAACCTGTTCCACTGAAGCATCTGTAGCCGGCACCAGTTAGAGGTAAGCTACTAATGTAGAGAGACCAACGGTCTGCTCAGGTACAGCTGTCCTGACCCACAGGGACTCATTGTCACTTAGCACCTGGCAGATGGAAGTCTGCAAGACTCATGCTATATGTAAAAACATGAGGCCCAATGTGAGTCCCACCACCAACAGAAAGACTCCCACTGACAAGAAGGGGAGCTGGCCCAGGCCTTAGAAAAAAATCACATCTGGTCCTCAGGACATCCCTGCTTGAGGGTCATATGTTAATGCTGCACTGCAGAATGGATTCTTCACATCTCTCCACTAATTCCCCAGCTTCCACAGCACACTGTGCAAGATCGCCTTTTGCTTGTGATAGTTTAGGCTCAAGAATGCACCTTCTTTAGG
>NW_010433140.1:7054-14787 GCF_000710305.1 Buceros rhinoceros silvestris
GAAGGCGCTGTCTTTAGGGAAAGAATTAAAGCACCGTAAGTGATTCAGGCCTAAAAGGAAAGGGAGACTTACAGGTACCTGACTTGATAGACTCAGGTTTGCAGCAGCTGACTTTTTCTTGCTGTTGGTACTATTGGCGTTGTTCCCAGCACTGCTGTTGGAAGTGCTGCTGGTAGAGTTTTTCCTTTTTCTCCGTTTGGTTGTCGGTTGTCTTGTGGGTTCTGCTGCAATAAAATGGTAAGAAGGAAAGCAAATGGCAGATACTGTTGAAGCATGCACTAAAATGATCCATAAGCAGAAGTGCCGAAATAGTTTTTCACCTACTTTTAAATTTCTATGTTTACTACTTCTACTAGTAGTAGTAGATTTAACATAAGAGCTACAGAATAATATTTGGACCCAAACCAATGCAATCTGCTTTCAATTTTGTGTAATGGACTAGTGAAGCTTATTCTCCCAATATCATCTATACAGATATTTGAAAGCATTTCACCACTGGGAGTGTCATGGTAACTATCATGATGCTCAAAGTGACTGTGTAACTTGCCAAAGGTCACACAGCAAGCAACAGTGCTAAGCAAGTGCTGATCAGTTCTTATGCTGGGGTAGTGTACAGCCTCAGCTGGCCCAGCCAGAGCCAAGAGGTAGGCAAAGGCTGAAGGTAGCTTCCTACCCTACTGGTGCCATTAACGCGGCATACAAGCAGCTACCATTTGAGTTCCTTCTGCCTTTGATGTGGGCTTTGTCTTTAACAGTGACACTCTCAAGAAAACATGTTAGAGCGTGCGGAATGCCATTTCTCTGCGAGTTTTCCAAACTCAGACTGACTAAGGACAATTACATAACTGCTTAAATTGGCAAAGAACAGAGGGGCAATTGTACTTCTCAAAATTTGGCCTGGGCACCCATGTGAGATATAGGAATCTTTAATAATCTGTAAAAAGAGAATTATTATTTTGAGGTGTAAGAGGAAGGAGATTAAATCCAGGACTGTAAATAACATTATATTAGTCTCAGAGACAATTAATTATGAGTTGTAGCAGTAATTTCAGAGTCACAGCAGGAAGCTGAATTACACAAACGATGAATTCTAATGGAGCCAGTAGGCATTTTGTATTCCATCTACACGTATTTTTGTACTAAATTACATTCTAGTCATAGTGAAACCATCTGAATGTGCACATCTATAAATCAGTTGGGTCAGACTGGAATCATAAAACATCAGAATCATTTTCAGGCTTACGTTTGGAACAATGCTAATTCTTATTACTTTCCTTTGTAAGTAAATTTGCAGTAAATTTTCCCATAGTTTCTATATTAATTTAATTATAAAAAAATAAAACACTGGAAATGAAACATACCTGGTGGGGCCACCATTCTCTGCCATTTTTGAAACAAGCAAGTCTTCAAGCAGTCTCGAGGACTTAGATTGTAAGTTTTATGTCTTGACATCAGTTCCTGCATTGGCTCCAGTATTACACACAACTGGAAAAAAAAAGTCAGAATAGAATTATTTCATCCAAGCAAAGACTGAGCTGATCAGTATTTACATAGCTGGGAAGTATATTCTTGGCTTTTTTTACTGTTGCTACCAGAGTATGCCTTATACAGCTCAGTTTAATCTGTACTGGGACTGCAGGGTCAAAACTGAGTCGAGAAAACTTTTGCTCAGTATTCATTATCTTAAGTATTTTTTTTTTTTTAAAATAGATAAACTTCAGCTCTGGTGTTCCAGACTACAGAGATTTCAGATGAGTAGAAAATTTTCATGCTTGATTGCCAAAGCTGCAAAGATGAATTAATAAATAATAAAATGCCCATAGCGGGTTATCATTCCCATATAGCAAAATGTACATGCCGTGATCTTGTGACCTGCTGCACTCCACAATGAAGGCTTCTCATAAATGAGGGTTGTAAGCATGGTATTTTATCTTGTTATTGCATGCAAAGTAATTCAAATAATTTTGTTCCTTTCTGGTTATGCGGACTATACATTCTTTTCCAATCACATGAATGACATGTCCAAGAAAAAAAGAAAAGCATTTAATTTTCCTCGTCAGCTTTAATCCTCTATTTATGTTGAAACTGAAGATTTCAGAAAACAGAATTTTAAGCAAACCTCTTCTTTAAATATCCTATATGTTTTAAATTTGTTGACTTAGTAGTTAAAATCACTGTCCACTGTTTTTTGCTCCTGTTAGCACAACAGATCTAGTGTAAATAACAGAGTGATCTGGTTTCTATTCCCTCCTGATTATCACCACAGAATCATTTCCAGTCAGTTAGACCTCATGCAAAGCCACAGAAGGCTACAGAATTGCACACGTAATTGAAGGCTTACTCTCCCTTGCAGGATCCTTGGGTTTTGGTCATCCTACATGAGAAGTAAAAATCTAGGTTGACCCCTAGGTTCTGCCTGAAATTTTCAGGGCTGGCACATAGGAGGAAACGGTTCTTACTTGCCAGCTGAGCACATTTAATAAGGAAATACCTGACAGAATAAACATGGAGCCTGCATGCCACTTTCAGTCACCTGTCAAAGCAGAACCTCATTTAGAAGTGGGGGGAGGTTTGGCTTTTTTTACCAACAGGAGCAAGGCTTGAAAATTGGTCAAATTATTAGAAGTTAGAATGGCATCTGCAGAAAGGCATAACTTCAGCTGAGTCCTGTTTTATTTACTTAATTTTAGCAAGTCTTGCTGAAGGAGCATCTTGGATTTACTTCAGCAGATGATGTGTTCTTTCCATGCTTTTGCAAATATGTAAGACACGAGGCAAATTCTTCTCTCTGGGCTGTAGAGCTGATCAATGTTTGCTCTGTTCTACCCATATGTACCCCACTCACAATCATAGAAATGGAGGTGCAAAGTATGCACAGGAAATAGCTGAAAGGGAGCTGCCATGAGGACTAAGAGATTGATTCAGCATTTAAATATTATTGTGTATTGGCACTGCCTTTTGATGAGCCTTTCATTAACAGCAGTTCAACTGGAGATAACATAAAGCAGCAGGGAGAATGAAGAGCTTCAGTATGAGGAATTCTTTTTTTCAACTGCAGAAATTGAATCTGCAGTTGCCTCATCAACTCCTTTCTTACATAGACTTTTAACGTATATTTTTGTTGATAAATATCTGCAAGGTAGTATAACAGAGCTGCCATCACGTTGTGTACTTTGGGCTCAGATTTTCCTCTGGTTCAAGACTGTACAAGAATTAAGAGCATCAGGTCCTAAACTACGTGCAAGATCCAGTTTACTCTGTGAAAGAGGTGGTGCATTTCGAGTCCTTATTCAACTTATCCTGAAGCCTGCAGACACTTGCTCAGGTTTTGCGCGTATGTGAGAGAGCGGTTTGTGATCGTAAGTGACACCGTTGCTTAGGTTCTCAGAAGTCTGGGTTTCTGGCAGGGCTGCCTAAATTGTCTCATTATGAGCAGATAGTAAGTAGCATGAAAAAGATAGCTGTGCTAGTCCTTAACAAACTAGTTAGCCTGGGCGGAGCACTACACTCACAAAACTCTGCTGCTGCTGGGACTAAAAGTATGTAAATATACATGTAGGGTCTTCCAATATTTCCTTAGGGACAATTTATTCATGACACATTTACTCCTCTGTATATATTTATTGTTGGCAACAAAGAGAATGTTTCTTCTTTATCATCTGGCAAAGATGTTTCCTATTGTGCACTAACCATAATGCACAGCGAGGGGAGCTAAGCAGTCCCTGCTGCCTGTAGATATCTTAACTGCTGATCCTGACTATAGTTTCTTTCACCTCACACAAGTTTAAAATGGGATACGAACCCAAAATTGTAGCAATTCCCAACTGATCTCACATATGTGGACTCAAATGACAAACGTTGGGACCCCTACACTGGGACAAGGGATGGTCTTATCTTCTGGATATTGGGGAGCTGTATGAATTCCTCTTCTGGTTTTGGGGAATTCACAACCACTTTCTCCTGCTAAAGTCTGCAAATTGTGAGGTCAGCTTTGGGTGCCTGAGTAACAGGAGAGCATGGCACTTCATAGTGACAAGTCCATTTTAAATGCGCCTAGCTCATGTGAATTTGGCACAAATGCAAAACAAACTGAATTACCAATGATTGATATTAAATCTCACAGTCTTTTCTAGTGACCTTTGAGACCTGCTTGAAATCTAAAGTGTCTCAAAACCAAATCCCTAAAAGAGGAAAAGATTGCGGTCTCATTATCTTAAGTCTGAGGAGCTGCCAGTGACAATCAGTATCTTGGATTTTGCAAAGAGCTAGATAAAAAATGTGGGGAAAAGATGCCTAAGAGCTAGGTTGGCCAAAACAAGCTGCCCCCTTTAACTGCTAGTGAGCAGGGTATCTGACAGGCTGGTCTGACTGCATAGGTTTACAAAGCAGCTTCTTAAAACAAAGCTAACACAGTGTTTTACCTACTCCTACATTCATTGGCATATAGAAGCAGCCTGAGGCTTAGACTGCCTGTTCCCCACAGATCACCTAATCTCATTCTGTGAGATTCCTTTTCAAAGCATTTATTTTAACTTTTTTCAAGAACTGGATAATATTAAAATGTACAAGTCTTTACTGTAGTAGTATAGTAAAAATATTTGGAACACCAACAAAGCCAATCTCTTCTACAAGCATTTTATGCACAGCTCAGAATCAGTCACCCAGGAAAACACACTGAAGACTTTAAGACTGCAGTGCAGTGATGATTTATGATCACAGAAATAATTTGTACATTTCTAGGGACCCAGAACCTTTAATAGCAACGCTTGACAAGGCTGAGTTAGACATTTCCAGGCTCCACATTTAGGCCACACAAAAGGTGGCACTCATTTCCCCACACATAGGTGTCTAGGTGAAATGCCCTAGGTTATCCAGGATGTGATCTATCTGATCGCCTTTGCTGTCCCAGCACACAAGGCTCCACGTGAATGTTTCAGGCACTAGAAGGTGTCATTAGGGTGTGGGCAATTGAATGAAGCCCAAAGTTAAAAGAAAAATTATGCTTTTTCTAGCTTTTAAAAGCTAGATATTTGGATGAATGTGTGTCATGATAGATTATATGCTTATCCTCTGCAGCACTTAAACATTCTGAAAGAACTTCACATGATGCCCACTAACCAATTATTATTAGAATTAGTTCCCAGTCATGTTATTTGAACTCAGCACGATGAGTGTCATCATTACTGCAGAACCATTGCTGAAAACACTGTGGATAGCTGTGTGTTAGATCCAGCCCTACAGATGAACACAGTGCTTTACAGTGAGAGAAGTCACGGGCATGAGAGCTTTACATTCGTGGGTGCTTGGCACACACAGGGACGCATATACACATTTTGGTGCCTCGTAGAGTGTCAGTGATTTTACTAGAGTTCCATATGGATCCTATGGAAAACTCATCAATTACAGGGCTTGTATCCAACTTGAGAAAATGGTAATGTTATACCCTTCGGGCTCAGGGAAGTGAAAGGAAGGAACATAATAAAGCACACGATTTTTTGCATTAGTAAAACACATCTGGAAGGATTTGATTTATTTTTTTAATGACTTTTTTTAGAGGAGAAGACTAACATTTATAGGTTTCAGAAAACAGTGTGTTTTAAGAAGAGAGTTATATGAGGAGATACTGGAGGCACTGCAGACAGCAGTTGGAGGGTTCTGAGGATATGGATCTACACATAATTTCCTGTAATACTTCAGTTATCAGCAGAACCAAAGTCGGCCTTCGTAGGTAAGGGGTCAGCTGAAGTTCTGAGATCACTCCAGTCACACCAAGAATGGTTTTAGCCTTATGATTTTTGTTCTAACACCAGCTTTCTATTACTCTGAGAACAGTCGTGGTTTCCAATAGCAGTGAAGATTAGCAGAAAGACCAGTGTGAAAGCTCTCTTTTACCTTTCTTTTGCATACCATAAGCTTTTGTATTCTATCGGTGATTTAATTAGCAATTACCCTCTTCAGCAAAACCCCGTGTTTCCATGAGGTTTTTCACATTTCCAGCAGCGAAGGCTTGTTCCGCGGTCGGTGCAGCCGTGGCGGTCCTGCCGGCTCCGAGCTGCAGGTGGCAGAGCTGGCCCAGCTAACAGCCTTCCCCGGCTTACATGCCAGGAGCACAAAAGGACCGCAGCCTGCCTTTTGCATTTTAGAGGGAATTCAGTGAGACTCGAGTCTTGCAGTACTTAGGTGAAGACGCTGACATAACCACCAGACAGTTTCTTTAAAGCAGGAAACATATCTGGTCGGTAAGTGCTGCTCAGCCAGTGAGTCCCAAAGGCTACCAAAGAAGTAAGTTTTGAGAACTCTACCCTCCCATGGTTACCAGTTTGGTCTGTATAAGCAAAAGTTTCACTAACCACAATTTAAAAAAAAAAAAAAAGGAATTATCTAAAATTTTCATGTGGATGACACTTAAAAATGTTAATGTATAATGCAGGAACCTGATGTAGTGGAAGGTGTCCTTGCCCATGGCAGGGGAGTTGGAACTAGATGCTCTTTAAGATCCCTTCCAGCCCAAACCATTCTATGAGTCTATGGTAACATCAGTATTTCTGAATGAAACCAGCAAGGAACCTGACAGTGGTGAGAGTGTTCCCTGAACCTTTACTGAAATTTAGTTTTAACTCTTTCGTGCTTGAAACTTCTGGCTGAATGCCTGTATTAATCACTTGGAAACCATAGGAAGTGTTGCATAGTCAGAGGTCACACAGATTTACAACCCTTCCTAAAAGTGACAGAAAATATTTGAATGGGAATATTAGTCACTGTCTAATATTCAGGTAGGATGTCGACAGTGAAGGTATACCTGGGTATACCTGAAGGGGTTCAGTGCTCTCTTTTAGAGCTCATTTTTAAACCTTCACTAAGATTTTGAGTTTTTAACTAACAAATCTGAACACAGTGACATTTGATTTCTGTGCTGAAATGCAGTCTTCCCTCTGTATGCCCTATATGTGCTCTAGAGAGAACAGGTCCAGCTAACAGCGCCAGTGAAATTCTAGCCCTGATGCATTTCGCTGGGAAAGGTCCCATTGGCTTCAGTGGGCAGGATTTCTGAAAAGGTCTGAAGTGTCTCGGCACACTGTTTTATGGTCACCTACAGATATGTGTTTCCAGAGGTCCATGATACATTAATAACACACCTGTGGTGAGGAATGGGAGACATTATGGAATTTCTTCAGCCCCTGTCAAAGTCTGACTTCCAGGAGTGGTGTCCAAGCCATGTGCAAGTGCCCTGCACTCCCAGCAGTGTGGCACTGAAACAGTAATGCTTTGCTGCAGTCCTCAATATGGTTCATTCTTCGGTGTTAGAAATAGGGAGCGCTTATAGATGAGTTTAAATTTCTCTGCTCATGCTTGTTTTTCAAAATTAATGTAAGTATACCATTCCTCTGCAAAACAGAGGGAGGAATGAAAATTTCCTAGGAACATATTGCTGCTTCTTTCACTGGCCGGCTTGCAATTCACTGCTGAAAATAGCTTGTGTTTTTTAAGAATCACATGTGAATACAGAACATTTTCATCTTAAAAACCATCTTTGCTTTCCATTAAAAACATGGAGATATAAATGAGAAATGTTTTGGGATTTTTATGAACCAAAAGAAATGAGGTTTTTTTAACATACTTGTTTTTCTGGAGGGGATTGCTTTTGCTTTGTTCTAAGCCCTTGCCCAGTATGTCAAGTCAAATATAAGTCTCTTCCATCAGTGTGTTTCAGTGGATCAACTATATCCATGCTC
>NW_010433140.1:14871-21561 GCF_000710305.1 Buceros rhinoceros silvestris
TTTCCCTATATGATACAACTTTAAGCCAAAATAACTGGTTTTGTGATTCCCATCACTCAACATACTAGTCTGCTACCTGCTTTCATTTTTTAAAGAGCCACTCTACACTCCTGCTGAGATGTGGACACTAGTAAGAAATGTTCACTGTACATCTCATGTAATCCATGTATATACATGGAATAAATAAATGATCAATTTTGAAATTTTGCAGTACTTAGTGTAGCATGCAGCAAATTCAATAACCACTTTGATTTGAATTATAAAAGTAGTTATTTTAACCTGACTATGCAGTCTGCACAGGCTCATTTATTTTAGTGAGACCTTGGATGGTCTTTGGTACAGAATGAAAAGGCAGCTCTTAACCCGAAAAGCTTAAGTATCCAAATACCATAGAATAATCCGTGACTTGTTTACTGTGACTACTGTCCTCTCCTTATTTCCAATTGCTTCCGTGCCAAAGATTTTTAAATTGGCAGTGTATAAGCAGATTGAAGTCCTTGCTTTTGTTACATAGGTAGGGAACAATAGGAGCTTTTTGTATCGAGAGGGAGGTGGGAAACTGGAACTATGTTATAGGCACATTTACTGTATTTACTCCTAAATTAAATACGTTTGTTTTAAACAGATAGTAATGAAAATGTTTAAAAACTGTCACTGAAATTTCTTTCTTTAGGCTTAGATTTAAAATCTCATTGAGATGAATGTGATCGCACCTCTCAAAGAAATTGATTTAGACTAGTTCAGGGCTCAGGAAGACATCATTGCATCAGTTTGAGCTTGGCTCATGCTTTAAGTGTGTCTTTAAAACCATATGGAGTGGATATGTTGTGTTAGCTTTAAAAAATGCAGAAACTCATTCTGCAGTACAATACCATATCAAGAACAGATTCTGGGACAAATTCCATAACCTGAGATTTACTGGGTCTGGGATATACTTAATAGACATCTCCACACTGGAGAAAGTTCCATGTTTTGTGACTACTCACCATGCTGAGTCAAGAAATATTTATCCTTGCAGTCAACTAAGAAGCTAGGAATTAGAACTTCCAGCTTAACACTTGCAATATTAATTATCATTAGCATCTACAGCTTATTATTTATTATTTATGCAATGCCAGAGATATATATGGATATTTTACAAACTACTGAGCCCCTTGTTCTGAAGAGATTCCTATCTCAACTAGATAAGAGGGAAAATACTAAGCCAGGAGTAATTTGGCAACGGTCAGGTGTGCACATGAAAACAACAATTCCATTTAGCTATTTACAAGTCCCTTGAGGACTACTGATATATATTTAAGTGGTTCTCACGTGTTGACACTTGAAAATACGGCTGTTTTGCTGTGCAGATTGCCTGCCGCACATTAAGCAAAGTGTCGTTCATTTCATCGATAATTTGGTTATTTTGGAAACAATATAAGATCAATTCTACCACAAAGCTCCTGGAATTCACTATTTCTTTCCTTATGTTGCCAACCCTGTAAGATGCAGTGGGATGACATGCAGCTACTGAAACTCCATGCTGGATTCACTAGTAAATACTCAGCACTCTGTAATGTTTATTCATCCTGTGCTCTGCACTGAATGCCAGTCTAGGACTCTCCAGTTTCTCGCTAACACCCAGAGGTAGCAAATGATTTCTCAATAATGCAGTATTCAGCTGCTCGATTGCTCCCAAGCTACATAGCTCATCATGTTTTTACACTGCTCTGTATCTGCAGCCATTTCAATTCCCAGCAACAGTGAGAATGGAAAGAAGCAGCATTCATTTCAGGTAAGACTAGGCTTAAAAAATGTGTTTTCCAAACAAATACTATGAGTAGGTAGGAAACAGAAACAGTGCTTAACACAGCACAGCAATCACCAGTGCTGCAGCTAATTCTCCTTAGTGTGTTGGACCCAAATTTAATTTCTCTCTCTCTCCTTCCTTCTTTTTTTTTTTTTTTTTTTTCATTTTAACCTAACCTTCAGGAGATTCTTCCTACTTAAACTAGACTTTTTTTGTTTGTAGGGTTTCCTTCCTTCCTTCCTCCCTCCCTCCCCTTTTTTTTTTTTTTTTTTGACATATCAGCTAGCTAACAGCTTCCACCAGTGCAATCTCCTCCTGCACTCTGGAGCAATGCAGTTGATTATGGAAACTCTACTAGCTCTCCTGGCCGTTATTTCTGCCCTTTTGTGTGGTGGCATCAGTGGCAGCGTCAAACCCATGCACCTGGTCAGCAAGGAACCCAACTTCCTTTATGACTTGAAAAGCTTCTCCCTCCTTCCCTGCATCCCACCTGCGACCCCTGCAGGGTGCCCAAACTAGCGAAAGGGCTCCAGGTTCAACACTTCTGTGAACACAAAAAGCATTCCTGTAAGTGTCCTTGTTCTTGCAGAACTGCTGCTGAAATGCTTTGCGGTCAGCTGAGCACACTCTCGCCTAAGAAGAACCATGTTTGAGGACCTAATTAACATTCACATTTTACCAAACTTAACAATCCTTACTCTGGACATGAAAGTCTTAGTGATGTCTTCAGTTTATATGTAACGAATGTTGTGAAGCACCTTCATGACACTTTGTAGTGAATGCTGAACTGGACAGATGTGCTGCTCCTTGCCCGTCTGAGGGGAAGCACTCACGCTGGAGTTGCGTTTGTGGAGATGAGTTTGTCATCTGCCTTATTTAGTTATCACTTTGGCACTATGCTCAGCATTACAGCATGTGTTGGAATGAATTCTATTTCTCAATACTCTTAAGCATGAAAAAAATGTTTTAGCCTCCCAGTCATCGCTGTAACTATTTGATAACCCTCTCCCCTCAGACTTTTTGAAAAAGTAGCTCATTTTGCTCTCCTTATGATTTTGCTTGACCTTTCTATTTAGTTCTATAGTTTCTGTGTTTAGAAATAAGCTCTGTTGTTTGTGTTTTTGCTTCTTTCTTTGAAGTTTTAGTACTGTTTTTAATATTTGTAATAGTTTTTGGACCCTTAGCAAGAACTTTGCAACTTTAAATTGTTCACTCATCCTCTCATTACCCAGCCATTAAAAGAATATCCTTTCAGTAAATGCTCTTTTTCCTATTCGCCTTCTGGACAATGGGGAGATGTTTTGAAAAACCCTTCCTTCAACAGCATCACACAAGTCTTATGATCTTTTAATACTGTTTGCACCAGCTGGGGTCATGCCTCTTCCTACATCCTACACCAAAGCGAACAGTGACGCTTATCTGATTCCTTTCCTTTTTCCCTGATGACAGTCAGGCAAAGTAAGGGCAGTTGGTTGCAATAACATAAGTAGATATTCCCGGAATCCCAGTTGTGGAGGCAAACTGCATCCAGTTGCTGAATGTATTTTCAGCTAATGAAAACAAAAGGACTTGCAGGAGAAGTCTCATCTTCCTCCTGATGGGCTAAGTTCTGAAGGCCGTGAATTATTCAGAATCTGAATAATTCACCATCTAACTCTTCCTTATGGACCCCCTGGTGCAATCTGGCCTCATCCAAAGTATATAGATTGTTTGGTGTTTTCTGCAGTGAGGTCGACCTGCTTGAGCCTTCTCCTTGAGCAGAGATTCTAACTGCAGAAAAAGATCAATACATCAAATCACAAGCCTGTCTCCTAATGGAAACTCTCATACAACCCATCATATTTTGTGATTCTTCTCTCACAACTATCTGTATATTCAATGATCAATAGGCAAGACTTGACTTACACATCTCAGATCAAAATTAAGCTCTTAAATATTTTTAAGAGAGATCATAAAATTTATCTTTGTCATTTAATTTAACATTAGTGTTAAATTATATTGCAAAGTGCATCGTGTTGACTGCATGATACGATCCTTTATACTGCAGCTGGTATTGCACTGAGTATCAATTTCAGATATCTTGTCAGGACAAAATTGAATTCTAATGTAAATCGGTACAGATTCATTGATTTCAGCCTATGCTGGATTTGGATGGAACTACACCATTACATGGGGGTTAAGGTTGGTCTATAGTAATGAAGAGGAGGAACTAAGCACTTTGGACCAAATATTTTTTACTTGAGCCTTGCCCTGTGAAGTAATCTCTTCTTTTTTATTTTCATCCAGTTATAGGTTATGAATCAAATCAGAAACTGAATAGCTGTTGTTTTACCTTGCTGTGTTTCGGTGGTCTGGTGCAAAGCACATGACATTTGAAAGCTTTCTTAATTTGGTTTTCTTTAGATAGTTCAAAAATAATACAGCTTACAATTTATTCTCATTTCATTATAATTCCCCCTGCTTCTAACACAATCACCAATTTTATTTCTTACACAGTACCAAGTTAAGAACAAAACAAGTGGGGCTTCAGAGATTGTTGTGTGCTTCAAAAGAGGTTCATTCCTGTCTTATTCTTTTCCAAATGCAGATATGTAATAATCAGAATTCCTTAATAATCCACCATCACAGCCAGTCCAAAGAGTATCTTTAGGAAACAGCATCGGAAAGGTCTCTTTCCTGGTTTGCCATCTCCCATCATTATCACGTGTGATGTTGCTGCATGACATTTCCTTCCTCTCCATTTCTCTGAAG
Organism: Buceros rhinoceros silvestris; assembly: GCF_000710305.1. Classification (NCBI taxonomy): domain Eukaryota; kingdom Metazoa; phylum Chordata; class Aves; order Bucerotiformes; family Bucerotidae; genus Buceros; species Buceros rhinoceros. Next base: position 19,412 of record NW_010433140.1, read on the forward strand.
GCAAACAAGCTGCTATTCAGCAGTTCTGAGTCAAATCCTACTACCTGATATTTCTGATATGCAAACTGTTAGCTTTTTCTATTTGTGCAACAATGAGACCTTATCAGTTTTGCCACTTTTCATTTTGACTGTGAAACGCATCCACTATCACTCTTCACCTGTGTCCCTGGCAGCTCCCTTAGGTTCAGATGGAATCCGCTGTGGTGTTTGTCTTGTTCAAACTGCTGCTGATCCAAAACAAATCACAGCATTATAAAAGAGATCAGGAGTGTAAGGACTGCATTTGAATGAGGACAATTTTTAGTGGGCAGCTGTATTACAACTTGGAAATAAGTTCAGGAATATTTTCATGGTGAAGTGGTCTGGAGACAGTAAATGCTGCCATAAAGATACTGAATGCAGAACAATAGGAGAGGCTATGCCTGGCGAAAATACAAGTCTAAAAATTTAGTGGTGTGGTTGAAGTTTTAGTTTAGTGTATACTTTTTTAATACTACAAAATATTGCCACAGATGAATACACTCTTTACAGTGAAAAACAAAACATCGCCTTTGCCTTTGATTTCATAAATTCGTTTTTGTAGATTGCAATATTTTCAGGTTTTCTTGAGCAAGAAATCAGCTTTCCTTCATACAACAGATACACATGAAGATTCATGCATACTAAGGCAGTACCACAGCTGTGATTCATCCTTCAGACTAACGTGTACATAGCAACTCTAATCTTATTTACCACCATGCAAAAAGAAAGCTTTTTCCAGAGTATAAGCAGCTAGCTCTTCTGTGTCATGAATCTCTTCCCCCCGTGATATAAAATCCTCTTGTTTCTATACTGCAGCTCAAGCACAAATGCAGTGTTTTTCACATAACCGTTTCTATTTTTAGCCTGAATTGTAGGAAGTCTGCAGCATTAATAAATGGAAGAGAAGTACAGAACTATGCTGCATGGTAATGTGCCAATGCAAAAGCTATCTCGGCCTCTAGCCAATGAACTGTGGTAAGATGTTAGAGCAATGAAAGTAAAAACACCACTTATAATGGAATGATTAATAAACTGACAAACTTCCATACATTTATTTTATACTTTCTGAATGCCAACCTTATTAATACCAGCACATTTTCTATGTTATTAGTGATATGACTCTGCCTGAAGCATACATATATATGTATTTTTATATATGCAGTTGAGGTTTCCTTAATTCTGTGTTTAAATAGAATGGAACAGCATAAGAAGCAGATGATAGTGCAGAGCTTGACACAGGGAAAAAGGAATAAGGAAGGAGCTTTTCTTTATAAACTAATAAACCATCTCCACTAGACATTGAAACCATTGTTTCAGGACTTTCTCTCTTATTGTCTCTGCAGTTCCCTTGTTTGGTACCAAGATTATGAAAGCAAAAATCCTCCAGAGTCGTTACACAGAGGACAAAAGTTCACAGTTCTTACAGGGACACAGAGTCTTCTGTAATCTCTCCACTTCTCGCCTAATCCACAAAACTTGTCCCAGCACTGTTAACGTTGTGCACAGATGGATGTTTATATAAAAGACCTTGTGCCTCAATAAAATTCCATTTCAAGGTTATATAAAACCAGCAATTACTGGAAAACAGAACTTTTTAATTAAACATATTCAAAGAAAGTAGGGATTAATGACTTTAAAGTAGAGAGTATTTAATGCTTGCAGTCATAGATCATCCACTAGTGAAGCTGTATTATCACCGTCAGGAAACAATGGTCTTAAATATTGATATTGTGTGCATTAATAATGCTTAAACTGTTTTAATAACAATATAATTAGTAACACAGCTCCTGGTTTTGGCTGGGTTAGAGTTAATTTTATTCCTAGTAGCTGGTACAGTGCTGTGTTTTGGATTTTGCGTGAGAATAACGTTGATTGCACACTGGAGTTTTAGTTGTTGCCAAGTAGTGCTTATCCTAAGTCAAGGACTTCTCAGTTTCCCATGCTCTGACAATGAGGAGGTGCACAAGAACCTGGGAGGGAGCATAGCCAGGACAGCTGACCCAAACTAGCCAAGAGGATATTCCATACCACATAGGACATCATGCTCAGTGCGTAAACTGGGGGCAGGAGTTGGCCGGAGGAGGCAGGTTGCTGCTCAGGCATCGGTCAGTGGGTGGTGAGCAATTGCA
>NW_010433141.1:0-2718 GCF_000710305.1 Buceros rhinoceros silvestris
CAGCCCCCGGCAGGGCACTGTCCCTCACCGGCCTGTCCCGGGGGTGTGTGGCGTCCCTTCTGCCCTCCAGCTCCGGGGGCAGAGCCTCCATCCCCTGGGACAGACCCTCCAACCCGTGGGACAGACCCTCCTAACCCTGCGAGAGACCCTCCATCCCCTGGGACAGACCCTCCATCCCCTGGGACAGACCCTCCATCCCCTGGGACAGACCCTCCTAACCCTGCGAGAGACCCTCCATCTCCTGGGACAGACCCGCTACACCCCTGGGACAGACCCTTTATCCCCTCTGACAAATCCTTCATCCACTGGGACAGCCTTTACACTCCTTCAGCCAAATCCTCCTTCCTCTCGGACAGACTGCCCATCCCCTGGGGCGCCCTTCATCCCCTGGACAGAATTTCCCATCCCGAATCACACCCTCCAGCCTCTGAGACAGACCTTCCATCCCCTGGGGCAGCCTCCCCATCCCTTTACACTCCTCTTCCTCAGCCCAGGGCCCTCCATCCATGCATGGTGTAAAAGTTGTCCTGCCCGTCCCCACTCCCCAGGTATCCGCATCTGCTCCTAAAGATGCCAGCAGGATGTGTGACTCCTCAGGCAAATGCCAGGGCCTGGTGGCTTTGCTCCCCCAGGCTGGGGACGCTTCACAGGGGTTTTTCCTGGCAGCTGCTGCTCCCACTCTGCTGGCATTGAGTCACGGGGGGCATCTGGTGAGCTGAAGGCTGGGGAAGTGCAGAAGTGCTGCTGCTTCAGGAGCTGTTTGCAGCTTGACGCTGCTCTGGCTGGTGATGACACCCTTTGTGTGGTGGTTCGGGGGGGATTGAGAGGGTTTATGCTCGTGGATGGGCTCCCCTTGCTCCTTCTTTGTGCCTGGTCTCATTCTCTGAGACAGTGGTGAGCAGAGCGTTTTGCTCAGCGGCGTGAGGGTGCTCGGAGGATGACGGGCAGGGGTTTGTCTTCCCGTCAGTTCCCCCAGCCCGGGGACCTGCTGCAATAAGTCTCTGGGTAAGTAACCCTGATTTGGGTGAGTGGCTGGATGAGGGCCAGTGGGGCTGGAGGACTTGGTGGACGAACACACCCTGCGTAGCTGGTCACCACAAGGCGGGTGCAACAGGAGACCGAGGTGAGTCGAGAGCTGAGCTTTGGTGGCAAACCTCTCCAAAGGGCTGGGTCCCTGAGAGCCGAAGCTGCTTCGTGGTGAGGAACAGGGAGGATCCCCATAAACCTTGAGCCCCAGGTTTGAAGCCTCCTGGAGACGTGCTGGAATCTTGCTGGAGAAGTTGGAGTCAAGAGTCAGGCTGGTGTGGGCACAGCCCAGGGACCCTCAGTTCTGATACTGCTCCTCCATTGCTGGCATCAGCCTCCTCCTCCAGCCTGGGGGCTTCCATGCTGGCGTGTGGTACCACTGTGCTTTCCTGCGGCCAGAAAGTGTTTTACTACGGGCCAGAAATCACATCCCATCATCGAAGCCCGCTGGGGGCAGGGAGCAGAGCGGTGGGAGGAAGAAGGCTGGGAACAAAAGCTCGGGGGGCGCGTGGAAAGGATCTGTTTAGAAGAACTGAGTCAGTGGAGGATGTTTTCCTGGAGTAGCCTCAGGGAAATGCTGCCTTTTCTTTGGTTACAGCTCTGCTGTAGCCTGGGACATACGTTTTCCGGCGGTGCGTGTTTCTGTTTCTCTGCTGTTGCCTCTGGAGCAGCCTGGCCGGGACAACGGGGAGGGAAGGCACCCGCTGAGGCTTCCAGCTGCTCCCGAAATTGCTCTTCCCTGGGGCGCAGGCAGCCTTTGGTACACAAGCAGCCCTGGAGCTGCTCTGGAGAGCCCAGCAGCCCTCACCACCCGGGGGAAGGGGTTTGCTGGCAGCCTGTGCCCCACTCTTCCCAGGACCAGCTTGGCTGGGGTCGCAGTTTGCACCTCCTGAAGGGATGGCAGCCATCGCGCTGTAGTGGCATGAGGGTGGGCAGGGTCATACCACTGCTGGTATTCGAGATGCCGTCAGGGAGGCTTCTCCCTCCTCACTGCTGTTCTGAGCTCAATCTAAAGAGAAGGGAAGTCATCGAGAGCCGCATCGGTGCGTCTTGCCCTGGGGTCTCCCCTTGCTCGTGGTGTTTGCTCTGGTGACAGCAAGGGACCCTGGCGAGCCAGTGCGGTTTGTAAAGCCATCACTTGTGGGGCTTGGAGGACCCCAGTGCCTGGCCAGTCTGTGCTGGAGGAGTGCGCGGGCCCTGTGCACTGGGGTGGAAAAATCCCGGTGGGGGCTGAGCTGGGGGTGAGATGGGCTTTGCCCCAGGGGGATGAATCAGCCGTGCAGCCCTGTCACCGCTCCTCTTCCAGCCGTCCTGTCCTCCCTCACCCCAAAACAGTGGGGTTACATGGTGCTGGAGCGGCCGCTGGCTACCCCGTGATTTACCAGTCTGCCCAGTGGTATACTGGAGTGACATCAGCTTTGTTCGCTGCTTAGCAGTCTCGGCGTGACGAGTCTGGGAAGAATAACTTCTTCTCTTGCTCCTGGTAACGCCCGGTGGAAAGAGCTTCCCACTGACTGCAGTGGAAACCTCCGCGTGGGGAAAGCTGGCCGCAGTTGCTCGCGCCGTCGTAAATCAGGGCTTGTTCTCTGGGAGCTGTCAGCGTGCCGCGAGTGTAACACCCGCTTAACTGGTGAAAAAGCAGCACTCGCAGCCTGCGGTCCGGCTGCGGGGCCGCCAGCACTCATCAGGACA
>NW_010433141.1:2935-3528 GCF_000710305.1 Buceros rhinoceros silvestris
AGAGGCAAAACAGCATGAAAAAATTGATTGAACACTTTCTGATGCTGCTAAAGCATCAGGCAAACGGAGCAGCGTGGTGTTCAGCAAGAAGGGCTCTGCTCGCTGTTTGCCTGCTGCTCTCGCCGAGGCTCTGGCTTTGGGCGCCGCCAGATTCTCTGCTTGTAGCCAGCAGGAGAAAGCTCGCATCTAAAATAGTCGCCTTCCCCCCAGCCCTGGATTTTCTGTCACCATGTGACTCCCGAAGCTGAGGATTTAGGAAGAAACATCAGCTGCCGTGAGACTGGTTCTAAAACCGAGGTGAGCTGGACCACGAGTTCCGCTGTTCAACAGCTGGCTCCGGGGCTGTGCAGCCCTTGAAGCCGAGCTTTATATTACCCCAAGCGCCGCCTGAAGCTTTTGGGAAGGGGTCGAGAGTTACACAGATGTATTTTGCACTGCAAACCACCACACAAATCCATGTTGGGGAGCAGCTCCGCACGAGGAGTGGCAGCGTCTCCCCGCTGCCAAGCGGGGGGACACAGCGCTGCTCTTCGGGAACAGATGGGGTGGCAGCGATGAGTACCCTGCCTGCGGGGCGAGGGGGGGCCCCAGGG
>NW_010433141.1:3808-4164 GCF_000710305.1 Buceros rhinoceros silvestris
AGAAAGGGGTTAAAGATGTCGGATGGGAGGATGTGTTCTTCCCCTCTCACACATGATGCGTGGTGTTGGCTGGAAATAGGAATTCAGTCAGAATTTGGAAAGCCAGCGGTGGTGGTGGGGTGAGAGCCGTAGAAAAGCCTCTGACGAGTTAAACCCCGAGGGGCTGAAGGATGCCTGAAGCGCCGGAGGCTCCCGCTGCACCTGCAGACAACCCTCCTTGTGTCTCCTGCTTTACTCGCTTGTCCCACCCGGAGCTCGTGTCCCCGGTGAGCAGTGCTGCCACTGCACGGAAGAGATTCCTGTTTGGCCAAAGCCTCCCGCAGGGGCTGCCTGCGCCAGGCTGCCCCCGGCCGAGG
>NW_010433141.1:4351-5017 GCF_000710305.1 Buceros rhinoceros silvestris
GCACCTCGTTTTCTGCCCCAGCACGGCGAAGGGAAGCGACTGCCCCAGCAGCTTTTCCCTTGGCTCTGCTTTGCGGGGCGGTTGTTGCGGGGTCTGGCATGATTGCCAGGGCTCACAGCGACATCGTGGTGTTTTCTGCCCTAAATCACGCGTTTCCCTGAACTGAGCCCAGAGGAGCCTGTAGCGAAGCGAACTCCTGTGGTCTCCTTGGCACACCCAAGCCAAATACGTGCTTGCCAGCGGGGATCGGGACAGGGTCAGTCTGTGTGGTGTGTGGTTTGTCCATCACCGTGCGACCTTAACGGAGGGCGCTGCTACGCTCTCGTCTTGCCCTGCTCCTCGCTTGCCCTTTCCCCATCTCCGAGCAGCTGCCGCTCTGGAAACCACGCGTGGGTTTGCGAGGAGGGGGCACAGGGTGTGCAGTGGGCACGGGGCGTGCAGCGGGGCTGGGCTCTGCCTCCTGCAGAGACCCGTGGTGTGGTTGTCTGGTAGCAGCGTCACAGCCCGTCCGTTTTCTCTCAGGTTGAGAGGAAGCGCTTTTCGTGTGCGGATTTTTGCCCCTCTCTGATGTTGGGAGCACTCCCCCGAGCTCTGTCTCCACAGCTCCTCCAGACCCGGCAGCAATGGCGCTGCCTCCCTCCCCACGTCACCGAGGCGCGTGGAGGG
>NW_010433141.1:5207-6651 GCF_000710305.1 Buceros rhinoceros silvestris
CTTCCGCCGGGAGGACTACGGAAACACCTTTGCCACCGGGAGCCCGGGGCCCCATGTCCCCTCCAGAGCACTCGGCTCTCCGGCTCTTGAGGGCTCTGATTTCTGGCTGGTGAGTGTTTTTTATTCCTTTGGGGACACTGTAACGATGTTTTCAGACTTCACCCGGAGAGAGGGCTGGAGAGCGAGTCCTGCTGCCCGTCGCTCCCCTGGAGCAGGGCAGGCTCTGCCCGAGGACACTGGCATTGGAGGCCACCTGCGCCCCAGGAACATGTAGAGGCGTTTGGGTTTATCTCACATCTGTGACTTACCGAGATCTCCGGTTTTGGTATCTCTGTGGGTGTGAGCCGCTCTGCAAGGACATGAGTCCCTCCTCTTCTGGTCCTGGAGCAGTGACTGGGCAGCGACCCTGTCCCTACAGTTGTGGGGGACCGTCCTCCGCCTCAGAGGGGTCCTGGTAGGGTACCACTGCAAGGGCTCTCGCCTTTCCCGGTGCCCTTGACCTGGGGGACGGCAGCTCCCATTAGCTACAGCGCAGCTGCTCGGGGCAGAGCAACCCCAGCTCCCTCCAGTTTCTGCTTGGATGGGGCAGGTTTGGGCAGTACCATGGGGAGGTGCAGACCCTTGGAGACGTCACTGGGACCGTGTGCTGGTACGGGGAGCAGGGCCGTGGTACGAGGTGGGGATGCAGGCCAAGGCAAGACTGTGTGGAGGAGTCCTGCTCCCACCTTGTGGGTTCCTTATCACAAGCTGGGTTCTTCATCACGAGCCGGTTTCTTCGCCAGCACTGCTCTCTCCTGGAGCCCAGCAGCCGCGGTGCCACCTGTGGGGATGGCAGAGAGGCAGCTGGAGGCGGTGGATTTGTGCTGGATGTCTGTGGTGGCTGCCTCAGCTCTAGACTGGGCAGGGGAAGTGCTTTGGAGTGGCTTTTCAGACGATGATATTTTCAAAATGAGGCAAGCAGTGGCTGGTGCTGACTGGCCCTGGGCTCTACGGGCAGCACAGGGAGGCCCCTGCGCTTGTGGGTCTGAGCGGGGGGATCATTAATCCTTCCACCCAGCTTCTTCGGAGCACCTTCCCAAGCTCCCTCAGCTCTAGACTGGGCAGGGGAAGTGCTTTGGAGTGGCTTTTCAGACGATGATATTTTCAAAATGAGGCAAGCAGTGGCTGGTGCTGACTGGCCCTGGGCTCTACGGGCAGCACAGGGAGGCCCCTGCGCTTGTGGGTCTGAGCGGGGGGATCATTAATCCTTCCACCCAGCTTCTTCGGAGCACCTTCCCAAGCTCTGGCTGCCAGTCCCAGCAGAGGGTGGTCAGCCTTAGGTCGGACTCTTGGGTGGGGGAGAGGGGACAGGGCGCAGGGCAGCGAGGGGCATTGCTGTAGGAAGTGGAGAATGCGATGGCTCATCCTCTCTGGCTGGGGTGGGGTGGCTGGGTGCCACAGCCGG
>NW_010433141.1:6954-7201 GCF_000710305.1 Buceros rhinoceros silvestris
CAGTGCCCCGACCCCGCGGGGCACCACGGGAGCCAGTGCTCCGGCACCGTCCTCCGGATGAAGAGCTGTCCCTGCACGCCCCGCAGCATGCCCTGGGCAGTGGCAGTCGGGCAGGGGATGCTCCTGTCCCGTGGCCTGGCACTGCTCCTGCCCCCTCAGCAGGTCCTTCCCGCTGGCTGCCAGGCCGAGCAGCTGTCACGGCTGAACACCCGGCTGTGGACGGGGCTCTAAAAGGGGGCCCCCGGGC
>NW_010433141.1:7302-8015 GCF_000710305.1 Buceros rhinoceros silvestris
CCTGCAAAAGGGGGCCCCTGGCCCCCCCGCCAGTGGCACCCATGGGTGCCCACCTATGGGCGACGAGCACTTCCATGGGCAGGTCCTTCTGCGTGGGACGTTACAACCCCAGGTTTATCAGTGCTTGGAAGTGACTTTGTGGGTTGTGTCCCCGTTATCCGTCCGGTTGCTCCCTGGAGACAGCAGCTCTCCCTGCACGGTCAGGGTGGGATCCCGGCGTCCCCACCTGCCTGGTACTGGGATCAACCTGACCCAACTCCAGCCACCTCGTTGCCACAAGGCTGATTGCCACGAGTTCCCTGCGAGCCAGGGGAGAGGATGCTGCAGTCTGTTGGGAGCGCCACGTGGGGCACGGGGCTCTCTCTGGGGACAGCCGTGGCAGCTGGGGCTTTTTCTGCCTTGTTTTTCAGCCGGGATCTGCATTGCCTGTCCCGCTCCCTGCCCAGTCCTGCTGCAAACCCCAGCTCTCTCCCTTCGCTTCCCCTTCACCACCCTGGCCCTGTCTGTCCAGGGTGCTGCAGGCGGTGCCTGGCCCGCTTGTCCTGATCCCTCCCAGGGGCGAGCAGTGGTTTGGGGTGGGAATGTCGCTTTGGGCTGATTTAAAGCAGTCCTTGAAACTGATCTGGGGTCTTGGAGAACACCTGGGCTTAAGGAAAGGTTTCAGGTGCCACCAGAGGCGCGGTGGTGTTCCAGTGCCCGCAGCTGGGCGGGTT
>NW_010433141.1:8397-9933 GCF_000710305.1 Buceros rhinoceros silvestris
GCTTGGTGGCGGGTGAGTGGCCCCATGTGCAGTCTCACTGGTACACTGCCGCCTGGCCCTTGGGCTCGGCCGTGTCCCTTGTCCCTGCCGTAGCCTGATGGATGTATGCGCACTGCGGGGCAAAGGAAGGGCCGGGGCTGTTCCTGGGCTGCTGGTGGCCGCTCTGCGGTGTTGGGGATGGAGGGATTTTCCTTGACCCCTGGCGCTGACGCACCCCATGAGACTGACGGTGGCTTGGGAAGATCTTCCTGGGGTGGGACCTGCTCTTTGATGGGCATCTGAGCATCAAGAGCACGGGGCAGCCGTGGGCTGCCCTTTGCCGAGGGATACCTTCCAGGGCGGGTCCACAGGAGGATGCGCTGCCTGGGTCAGGTGAGGGCGCAGGATCAGTCCTGCTCTCTTGGCCAGCCCCGGTCTTGCTAAGAAGCTCGGTTCACCCCCTTGGGGAGCCAAGGCTGCTGGCTGGGTGAGGGCTGGCTGCGTGCTGAGCCGGGCTCTGGGGGTGTTGCGGAGGAGTCACTTAAAGTGTGACTTTACAGAGCCCGATGTCCCTGGGTTCACCCTGTCACTGCGTGGAGGAAGCTTACACAGGAAAACCTTGTTAGGATCGATCAGGGATGAACCTTGGTGGCGTTTCGGTAGGTTTGCAGAGTGAGGCTTATTTCCAACTCGCTCACCCTCTGCCCGGGTGTCTGGTGGAGAACTCAATCCTGAGGCATCCCGAAGGAGACTTCATCCCAGTGAGTGATCCCACGGGGTGGTACAGCAGCAGGGCCAGCTCCGGAGAGGGGTCCCCGGATGGTTCGGAGGAGCCAGGCACACAGAGTGGTCCCTGGGCCATTACACCCTGACCAGCATTTCACCCGCCCCTCTTGTGACAGGTTGGTCCAATGGTCATAGCTGGGTCTGGGGTCACCTTCTTCCTCCCAGGGTTTGAGAAATGATTCTGGTCTGTGACTCGGCGTCGAATTCCTTCTCTGGCTCCGGCTGGGCCCTTATCTCGGCTGGCTGCAGCTGCTGTTGACGCCTGGAGCCGCGAAATGACGGCTGGAGCCGTGAAGCCTCTTATCTCCTGGTTTGGGCTGCTCCAGACGCCCTGTTCTCACTGGGGACGCGCGTGTTTGGTGAGCGTTCAGCCGGTGGCCCAAGGCTGCAGCCGATCCAGCTGCTCATGCCGAGCCGTGCCCAGCAGGCAGAGCTGCAGGCCACCCAGCAGCGTAGCGCTGAGCGGTCTGTGCCGGTGACAGCTCAGTTATTTCAGCACTACAGCTGGTACCTCCTCACACAGAGAGGGCTTCCTGCTCGCGGAGGGGGTGCCTAGCGTGACAAATGCCGAGCCGTGCCCAGCAGGCAGAGCTGCAGGCCACCCAGCAGCGTAGCGCTGAGCGGTCTGTGCCGGTGACAGCTCAGTTATTTCAGCACTACAGCTGGTACCTCCTCACACAGAGAGGGCTTCCTGCTCGCGGAGGGGTTGCCTGGCGTGCAGTCCAGCTGCCGTCCAGGGAGAATCCACACTGTGGATGCTGAAAGACCTTG
>NW_010433141.1:9950-11113 GCF_000710305.1 Buceros rhinoceros silvestris
GCTCAGGGCAGCCAGTTTCTGTGTCCTCCTGCTCCTCTCCTTTGCTCTGATCTTCTGACAAGCCGTTTTCTCCTGCTCTTCATCCTCCCTTGGGTACCGCTGCTCTCCCGCCGTGTCTCCCTGCCTGTAAGCTCCGATACGTCCTTCATGGGAACCCATGTTTACCCGCTTGATGCTGGTCTGTCTCGTTTTCCCCTTCCAGAAAGGAAGTTTGCCTCCTCTGTGATTGCAGTAGGATGTAGTGGGGCAGCCCGCCCTGGTAAACTGAGTCATGGGTGCGTGACTTCCGTGGGGTATTACAGAAATCACAGATGGTCCCAAAGGAGGGGAGGGATGTCCCTAGGAGGGACCCAGAGGGACTTTGTACCAGTCACCGGTGGATGTTGGTACTTCTGGGCTGGTTTCAAGTATGCCTGGTATTCTCTGTGAAAACAGCTGATTTCTTGAAGGGCAGGAGATCTCTGAAATGTAGCAGCACCGTGAATATTTAAAAAAGCCCCCAAATGTTTCGCTCAAAGCACAGTGGCTCGGCTTATTTTTTTCCCTCTGTTTTCTTCCTGTTAATGCTTAAAACAGGGCCTTAGTGTGGCCCAAGCGACGGCTTCTTGTGGGGCTTCTCTTCTGTGGAGGGAAGGGAAACCTCCCAGGACAGAAGTTAGTTTGCAAAACAGATAACACCTTTCCCTCCTCCTCTTTCAGATAAGAGAGGAAGGAAAGATCCCACGGCTTCCAGCTGGCCCTTCTGTGCACGCTTTGGAGATCTGCTGTAGAGATAGGGAGGGCCACGGGGTGAGGAGGAGGAGGAGGAGGACATCTGTGTGCGTTGCTCTGAGTTCCCAGAGGTTCATCTCGCGTATTCTGGGTGTTCCCAGGCAGCGAAACCCCTTGTTGCAGGGTGTTGTGGACATGGAGCTGCTTGGAGGTGATCAGGTAACGGCCGAAAAAAGCACTTAAAGCTTATGAAGTACAAAGGTGCCTCCAGCTCAGGAGGTCTTGGAAGCTGGAGCCCAGAAAGGATTTGGGGGCCACGTCCCTCCAACCTGGTCAGGCTTGTAGTGCCTCTTCAGGCATCTGCAGCGGCCGTTGGCGACAGGACCATGGGGCAATCGGACCTTCATGCTTGTCCCTGAGACCTCTTGAGGGTAGCCTGGCCATGTTTCAGC
>NW_010433141.1:11285-11572 GCF_000710305.1 Buceros rhinoceros silvestris
GTGGACAGCGGGAGAGCCTTTGGCTGCAGATGCCAAGCAAGTCGCGGGATTTCGTTCAGGGCCGTGAATGCGGGGAGGGGAGAACAAAAAAGGGAGGAGTGACGGGAGTGCAGATGGTGGTGAGCCGGCTCCTCTGGTGCCAGCTCAAATCCCCTGCTGAATTTAAAGCGTTTGCTGCGGGGTTAAGTTGAAATGCCCGTCACGCTCCTCAGGGTTTTATAGCAGGGCTGGTGCTGGGGCGAAGCTCCATGACCCAGGAGAGCTGCCCATCTCTTTGGCTTCTCCAT
>NW_010433141.1:11831-12623 GCF_000710305.1 Buceros rhinoceros silvestris
CCGTCTCGTAAGGGTCTTATGGTGGGATTTTGTGTTTAGTGCCCATCAGGTGGCATCAAGCTCTCCAGGTTGGCACCTGGGGCCAGTGTCCCGGTCCCTGATTTCAGGTGCCCGGGTGGGGAGTGTGTCTGTGCAGGGGACGTGAGCCCCACCAGGTCTCTGCTGGCCACCTCTCCTCTTCCCTGTGCCCCTGCTGGGCGTGCGCTCCCTGGGGAGCACAGCAGGCCGAGCCCGGGGCTGGAGCACGGGCGATGCGCCGACAGGACTTTTTGGTGTCTGCCAGCCCTGGGAAAAAGCTTTTTCCACTGAGTCATTTGCTGCCTCTGCCTCGCGTGAGACGGCGCCGAGGTTTGGGGGACGGGGAGATGGAAAAACCCAGCCCAGCCCTTGCTGCCTGGGCAGGAGCGGGTCCACGCCAGCACAGCTGCTGCCCCGTGTTTGCTTTCTGGAGGCAGCGGCAGACGGAGCAGCATAAATAGAACAAGCCCGGCTATTTTAAGACATCAATTACATGATCTGTGCATTAAGAAAAAATAAATCTTTGGTTTAGCTGTAACTGGCAACACAGGCTTGAGAGGAGCAGGGGCAGCTCTGGTGGGGACGGATGTTGCGGAGCCCTCGCCCCAGCAGCCGTGGGCCATGAGCACTTCAGCTTCTGCTCCTCCTCGAAGTCCTCGCAGTAGATCGATGGTGGCCCACACGTGCCACTGCTTTGGTGTCACGCGGCCACCGCGTTGGTGCGGTGCTGCTGTGGATGGGGAGTGACGGCCAGAGATGGGCTCAGCCCCGGGG
>NW_010433141.1:12802-13496 GCF_000710305.1 Buceros rhinoceros silvestris
GTGCGCGGCCAAGGAGAGCGATGGCAACCGCCCCGGCCCTGAGCAGCAGGCTGCGGTGAAGAGCTGGCGTTTGCTGCTGGCATTAAAACTGGGCGTGTTTTGGTGACCGAGTGCCGAGCGGAGACTGTGGCGGGTAGGAGAGGAGGGCGCAGAGCCCTGCAGGCGGGGGCTGTCTTCTGCTCAGTGCTCTGCTCAGCTGGGGACAAGTGCTCAGGACTTATCAGTATCGAGTAATCTGAACATGCTTTTTTTGTTGGTGGAGATAGGGCTGAACCAGCGCTGGAGCTGCCCTCCATCCCACTCATCCTCACAATCTCACCCCTTTTCTGCTTTCGCTATGATGATTTGGTCCTCGTAGCTTAAGTCCATGGCCCATGGCTTGGGACCAGCCAGACACCAACCAGTATTTGTGCTGAAAGATGGTGTGGAAGCGTAGTTCCTCTTTACAGAAAACACTCAGCGTGCTGGAAGAAGAGGTTGGGGACCCCCCGCTCGCTCGAGTCGTTAAGCAGAAGTCGTTACCTTTCCTTGAAAATCTGTTTCAGAGCAGAACCAAGGCTGTAGGTGCTCTGCTGGGCTCGCCCCCAGGCTGTCTGCCTGGTGTGGTGGCCACGGAGGGATGGTGACTGGGCAGGGCGGATGCTTCAGGTCCAGGAAAGCCTCGTGTTAAGGGTCGAGGGACCGAGGTAACAAC
>NW_010433142.1:0-2163 GCF_000710305.1 Buceros rhinoceros silvestris
TTCCTTCCTTCCTTCCTTCCTTCCTCCCTTCGTTCCTTCCTTCCCTCCTTCCCTCCTTCCTCCCTCCCCTTCCTTGTCTCTCCTTTATTTCTTCTCTTTCTCTCTTTCTTGCCTACTTGCAATAGATGTGTAACCTTTATTTTTAAAGGGTATTTGGAACTAATTCACTGTTAGTGGATTCCATTATTATTCCTAAATAGATATAATCTGAGCCTACCAATTTTTACGTGTTCATTTTTCCATGTAAAATCATATCTGAGGAGCTGCAAAAAAGTTATTTTGCCTTCAGTATATATTTTCCATAATTCTTGAAAATGTCTTTGAAGTGAATGCCATTGAAACACTCTCATAAAGTGTTTTATACTAAGATTTTCATACTGTGAATCACACAGATTTATTTTTTCCATTGATAGTTTCATGGTATTTTTTGGCCTTCTCGACATACCTGCTTTGTTGAGTCTCTCTTCTAAGTGTTCAATTAATTCTACATAAATTTAAAAGGCAAACAGACATTGATTATGAATCATCCAAGTGTTTTCGTCATTCTTGTTGTCCAGACCCATTCAAATGTCAATGTCAGATAAACATAATTCAGTTGGCAGCTGTGTATATATGTCTGTTCTTATTTGTTCTTATTAACATGCCAAACTGACCATCTCAACAAATTCCACTACGAGTATTCTTCTCTGCTATGCTTTGTGTTGTAAAATCATTATTTTTTATCAACTCTTCAATGTCATGTCTTTACTTTCTTGAATATAAGTTTCTTCCCCAGCCCATGAACCTTAAAAGTTTGAGTTATACATAAATTATTCAATTAATAAAATTATACATTTACAGAGTTGGAAGCCACAGTGGAAGTTCATTTAATCTATCCTTCTGCCTCAATACAGGATCATCTCAGGTCATGGAGACAGATGTTTGTGCAACTGCCAACAAGAAAAGTCAGCAATCTACTCCAGCTGTCCTGCAGTCTTTTGCAGTTTCACTGTCTGTATTATTAGAAAGCTTTTCCCCGTGACTGGCCTTAGTATAGGTTTGGTTAAATGACATCAACCAGAGTTAAGCACTCAGTTCTCACTGAATGTCAGGGAGAGATGGTTATCTAACTTCCCCTCTAACCTCTTATTATAAGCATAATGATATTTTTATTTCTGCATATTTTAATAAGGATTAGAAATTAAAGTACTTTTTTCTCCTTGAACAAAGACGTTCTTAAACTGTTTACTTACGTCTAGATTGTTTAGAGTTGCCACAAATAAGTAACTCTGAAAACAATCCATTAAGTAGCAAAGTAGTGGGTATGAAGAACTTCCAGTAGAGACAGGACAGAGCAATGGCTTCCTTTCATAATATTTGGAACATAGAGCAAAAACTTATTCATTTTGACACGCCTTCGGGTAGCAATCTCAGAATGCAGAGGTGTCAAATTAGCTGTGGGAGGACTCATGACTACAAGATATTGGCAAAATAATCACGACACATAATAGATACTCACACGGAATGCTATATTAATTAGCTGCGCCTGTCCTCAGACTAGTTTTGTTCTGAATCTGCATTTATGTCCATTGTGCTGCTGCATTTCCATAGGCTGACCCACCCACCCTCATCATCTAATATGGACCTTTTTACTACCATATTATGCATGTGGAAGCAACATCAAACATTGCACCATGTGTTTTTTTCCACATCTTCACTATCTTCACTATTAAATTACTTGAACCTATAACAAACACATTTAAATAGTTTATCTAGTGCAGGGGATTTCAATATATATATATCATTATAATTAAAGTTTGTTGATGATTCACATTTTATATATAGACATTGGCTTGCATGCTTTTCCAATTTGAATGTTAACAGCTTCAGCAGTCATTTACATTCTACATCAAATGTTTCTGCAGTTTTCTACTATATGTTTGGTTTTCCTATTATTTTTATTTCCGTTGTAAGGTATTATGACTATTGTAATTTATTTATATTATGGATTTTATGGAATTATGGTCTGTAGATTACAACACAGTCCTTGACCTAAAAATGTTAAAAACCACCTCAGTCACAATGATATACAATGTAACTAGATTCATCTTTTCGCTGTCAAAATACTAATGGTAAAAATATCAGGTCCCTATTAATACAACTTTTTCTGTAGCATTTTTTGTT
>NW_010433142.1:2253-7450 GCF_000710305.1 Buceros rhinoceros silvestris
CCCTACAATTAGTCTTAATTTCTTTTTCCCTCTCCTTTCATCATACATTTAAGTTGTTAGCCAGGCAGGACAGAGGTTGTAACTCTTCCTGCTTAGATATGACCTGGTCAAACAGAGTTTTAAGCTTTGCAGCTTCTACTGTAGTACAAATAAATATCCATCAAAGAGAAACCTAGCCATATCTACAGAAATGGAAATAATTTATTGCAAATTAGTGATTCTATAATAATTTAGGAGACACATTTGTTCAGCAACTCAACAAGAGCTTTCATTAGTACTAGTAGAAAAAAACCTCAAGGTAATACAATTGGAATACATGAACAGGGCAGTAATGAGCAGAAAACCTCAATATCTGAAAATGTTCTGCAGCCTCTCTTTACATTAATGCGCTATGATTCATGTTGTCCTGACACAGGCATTTAAAATAGGCTAAATGAGTCATGCCCTGAAAGTGGCTGTTTCTCTCAGTTTCCTATAAAGAGATCCTGACTGCCTCAGTTATCTGTGAAGTGAATGTCTAAATCATGAATCCTGTTGCAGAATTTCCTTTGTCCCTGTGATAAATATATAGCACGAGGGGTAGCTATAGTGTCCATGTTTTAAAAGAACGTTGTAAAATTGGATGCATTTTTCAAAAAAATGTTGGGAGTTAAAGGAACTGTCCCTCCAGGAACTGTGTGCCAATGTGAGGCACAAAAAGGTAATTGTGAATGAGGAATGGCCTAAATTGGTCAAGATATACTTTAGTAAATACTGGTGCTGCTGGAAGAAATCCAAGGGTTGGCTAACAAATGTAGGGGTCAGATGAGATGATCTAATGATCTCTGCTGACCTTATACTCTTAATCTTTATGAAGAGAACAAGGAGAAAAAGGAAAATAAACTAATACACTTTTTATACTAAAAAACTTTGATTTTTTTTTCTTGTTGAGAGAAGAAGATGTCCTCAACAGAAGCACTTACGAAATTAGCCTTACTTGACAGTAACCACTTCAGACTGATAACAGAAGTAAATCTTATTTTATTCTACAGGAATTAAGGGAAGGAATGAAAAGGTTCTCTTGTATGCATAGCAACCAGTACTGTCAAAAATATGCCTATCTCTTCATTTCATGTATTGGTTGGGAAAAACAGTCTCTTAGGGATCATGTAGATTTTACAGAAAATTCTCTAATAGTAATTGAAGCAAATACAATATTTTGTTTTAAACTGGAGGATACTAACTAAGTGGACAGATGGAAAACAGACAAATAAATAAACAGAAATGAAAATTTTCAATCCACTAAGCCTTGTGAAAGAGTGAAGAGTTGTACAGAGAACATAATTAAATATAGTATAAATAAATTCTTATTTTAATAAGGGAAATGGAGAGAATTATATGACAGAACAAGTTTTCTTTTGAGAAGAGGTATTTTCTTCTTACTAGAAGAAATGGAACAATGAGTACAGCCAACATGAAAAATTCGTTCCAGTTTCAGCAACATGAAGAAACACGGAAAGCTTTACAGATTACCTTTTAAATAAAGTGCAGACAAAGAAGGATTAAGATAATAAGGTCCTTCACCACTGACAACTGGGAAGTAAAAAAAAAAAAAAAAAGTGCAAATTTATTTTAAAAAATGAATTCTGTATAAGGAATATCTTATGATTTTAGGCTGAGTCCTGAGTCATCCAGAAAGGTGATGTGATGCAGATATAAACCTCCAAGTTTGTTGCTATGGAAAGAGGAGATAGCAGATTTACTTTGGTCCATTACCAGAAAAAATTACAACCTACTCCCTGCCCTTCCCCCTTAGACTCAGCTGCATTCAATAAACCGTCTGGAAGATAGTATGGAATAAAGATCCCACAAATGCTGAAGAAAGAATAAATAAATGCACAGATGCAGTTTCTTCTGAACCATTTAGGGCCAAGGGAGAGCTGTTGCACACCAGTTCAGGATGGGATTCCACTCAGTCAGATCCAGCTATCTAGCCGCTAAGCTTCTGATGTAAGCTGGCCTAGCAAGCTCCTTTCTATGGGGAAGGATTATACCTCCCAAAGTAGGTTTACCTCCTCCAAGAAGAGCATCCCCAGGTTGAGGTGGCTATCTCACTCCATTGAAGATTTGAAGATTTTTGAGTTTCTTGGGAGGTTTTTTTTGGGGGGGGGGTTTCAGTGTCTAGCTGACTTAGGTGGTCAAAGTGGGATAAATCATAGATACTTCCAAGGCACAAAGTGAATCTTTTACTGAGTAGGCTTAATGTTTGGTGTTCATTTTGAGAGCATATTTCAGTTACATGAAGAAGTCATTTGTTTTCAAGGCTCTTTATTTATTTGCATCTATAGACATTTATCATGAAAGTAAACATTCCATGCTGTAGGTGGTCAGCTGCTTCCGATTTTAGTGCTTCTATGAGGCCTTCAACTCATCCCTACATTCAGGTATTGCTATACAAATTTGATTTGTTCCTCTCTCGTACAGTACTTCATCCCACACTATGGAGATACTGGTTTCTGCAGAATAAGTAAAGCTATTGCAGTAGTCTGTACTGTCACACAGTTATTAACACTTGCTTAGTGCTAGAGTCATACAACTGTGTATGTGTTAATGTAGATCTAGGTTCCTCGCCAGTGTAGAGCTAAATCTGTCTCCAGTGGGAATAGAGAGAAGTGCATGCTGGGTCCCAGTCCCTGAAACTAGTAAGGACTCACCCTTAGAATTCCCGTGATGAATAAATACAGAATTCAGAATTCAAATAATATTTCATTTTTTTGGCTTCCTACCAGTCTACCACTCACCTCAGAAAAAAATAAAACCAGACCAAAACCAAGCTGCCAGCTTCTTAATGTATGCTGTAGGAGAAGGCTGAGCAGAGCAGGAGCAACCAGCTGAGGAACCTTCCTGGATCCCTGTGTGAAAAGCGGCTTCTAATGTCAGTCAGCGTCATGGTACTACAGGCTTGGAACATTATACAGCACTTTGTATCAGTTTAAGAGGCAGTAAGAATCACAGAATCATTGAATGCTTTAGGTTGGAAAGGACCTTCAAAGGTCATCCAGTCCAACTCCTCCTTCAGTGAGCAGAGACATCTTCTGCTAGATCAGGATCCAACCTGACCTTGAATGCTACCAGGTATGGGGCTTCTACCACCTCTCTGGGAAACTTACTCCAGTGTTTCACCACCCTCATTGTAAAAAAAATTCTTCTGTATATCTATACTAAATCTCCCTGCTTTTAGGTAAAAGCCATTACCCCTTGTCCTGTTGTAACAGGCCTTGCTAAAAAGATTGTCCCCATCTTTCCCATAGGCCCCCTTTAAGTACTGAAAGGCTGCTGTAAGGTCTCCCTGGAGCCTTCTCTTCTCAGGCTGAACAATCCCAACTCTCAGCGAGACATTCCCAGAAACACGTACCATGCAGCTAGCATGCTGCCAAATTCCACACAGGCTGTGTGAATTTCTGAGAAGACTTAAGAGAGTCACAGACAGACTGCATTGCAGAAACCTCATACAGAGGGACTGAAACAGCGTTCTTTCTTATACTAGGTACTTGCTTTCCTCCGCTGAAATGTTGTGGGTATTTATTCAAATATACACCTTTCAAGAGTCACATATAAATGGTGAAAAGCTGGAAAGTTTTCATGGCAAAATCTTTTACTAGACCACAGAAATCCATTACTGGAAAAAAATGTTTTCAAACTTTTCCTCATCCAATATTCCTAGAGCTATTAATGGTTATTCATTTTAATTACATTTGGAAGTATAGCCTTAATAATGTAAATGCATGTACTTTTGTCTTTATGAGTATAGAAAGAATGAAACAATAGAACTAATATAATTCTAGACATCCTCCACTCATCTAAATTGGAGGAGTTAACATTGAAGATTAATTTAAATGCCATCAATTTTAACTATTTCCCTGCTGCTTGTCATCTCATCACTATCCATCAACTGTAGATGAATGTACCTGTCATGCTATGATGTTTTATTAATTTGAAAGAACCTTTCACAGAAATATGGCAGCCGGTTTATTTAGAATATGCAAATAGCTAAGTGGTTTATTTAGAATATGCAAATAATTGAGTAGTTTATTTCATATTCTTTCAATCACTTGGATAATTGGGATTCTTCTGTTGCTCTACAAATTAGAGTAAAATGGTGCTTATATAGCCAACAGCTGAAAAAAGTATCAGTCTCCCAGTGCGTAGCTTGCTTGCTATGGGAAGATTTTTCTGCAGAGCAAGGTCAGCCGCTTCGGCTTACAGTGAAAAGTGATGAGAATGGGAACAACCATGCATACTAAAAATGCTGGTAAATATTAAAGAGGAACTTAATTAAATTGTGATTTATTTGCCAAAATTCTATTAAATAAAAACAATTAATGAAAATTAAATTTAATAATTTTGACTGACTATTGTTTGAGGAAAGCTGGTTTAGATCTAAGCATCAATGCTTATTTTTAAACCATATATTTTTTTGTTTACTGAGATACCTAAGATGAGTCACATTTTCACTGTGCAACCATTTCTCTTGAAAGCCATTATCAATATTTAGAACCTTTAGGGTTTTTATCTCTGGATTCTAATTTTAAGAATTTTTTTTCTATATTCTAGACAAAAGAATAAGGATATGCAATTGTTTACATGTGTTTTCCTTCATTTAGAAGACCAAAATTCACCACACTTACTAAAGGAATATTTTCATTTGGTATTTTTTGTAGAGAAAAAAAAAAGTTGTATTCTGTTTATTATTCTGAGCTAGAAGAAGTATTCCTCTCCTGAAGGCTTTATGTCTTGAGCGGAAAAAAAGACTCTCAGAGTCTGTTAGTCACAGGTCCCTTTACTCAAAGTTTCTTCCTGTCTTTAGCCTTGTGCATCATTTTCAAGGGCTGTGTCCCACTTCTTACTCGAGAAATATCATTATTCTGACACAGAAAGCTGATATTCACAGATATTCACAGAAAGCTGAATTGCTTTCCTACATCTTGCAACACTGTGATGAAGTAATGAAATGTAGCTTTCTTCTAACTTCCCACGCTTTGGTACTTTAGTAGCACAACCACTTCTCCTGATGTCAGTTTTTTACACTATTCTATCACATTCAGAAGATTCTTGATGAGAGTTTATTTAAGTTCCACAACAAAGGAAGCAGCATTATTCCTGCCCCGCACCGCCCCCCCCCCCAAATCGTCCTTGGTGATTTGGATTTTTTTCAATT
>NW_010433142.1:7503-11522 GCF_000710305.1 Buceros rhinoceros silvestris
CCCCCCCCCCCAAATGGTCATGGGCTATTGTGATTATTATGAATATGTTTGCATTTTTGAAGTCAGATAAAAAAGTAAACCAAAATGGGATGATTCAAAACCGGCCAATACTGCTTCACCTAGTTATTGTCACCATGAATTATGGACATTGTCACCCTTCAGTGCCCTGCTGTACCCACTTGCTGGGTTATGATCATATGGTATACCTGAGCTGTACTTCCATGTGCAGCTGTGTTGATCTCATCTGTCAGTACACTGACAAAGGACAGTCTTGCTCTCTCATCCCTCCTTGCCTTGGCCTCTCCCTCTCTGCCTCTACTCGTGGTCTTACAGATTCCTCTCATCCCTTGTGTCAGCTCTAGTCCTATTCCCATCATTGTGAGGGACTGTTTAACTAACGAATCAGAAAAACTAACCATTTTCTTCTGGCCAATGAATTAAATCAGTTCTTTGAGAGGTCCAGCAAGACCAGACTGTTTTCCCAGGTGATGGGAAAGACATCGTACAAAGACAAATACATAAGACAGGGAGTGGATGGGATAAAGAACACCTCTTCCTGTGGTGCCAGGTTGCTATATGCTTGTTCTGTCCGACTTATAAAACCATACCTTTGCTTATAGGACTGTTATATAGACAGAACTAGTTATGCTGAAAAGCTAAAGTGCTATTAGTGATATAGATTTGGAAAAGATATCTCAACTGTCCTAGAAAAGCATACTTTTTTTGATATAAGGTCAGGGTTTGCTCTCAAATGCTTTGCTGGCACACTTAGGTGAGTGTAGCTCTACTAGTACAGCTTAATAGATTTACTCATCCCCGTAGCATTTTGACAAAATGGGCTTCCAAGTCTGCCTGAAACTACAAATATCTCCAATACAAACAAATTTTAACAAATTCTGATAAAGCTGAATCTTGTAACATGCCAAAGTAAAATTAGGAATATTTTTAACTATCTAGTGATAAGAGCAGTGTGTATAGAGATATGTATATCTTCATATATTTTACATTTACAGAGCTGTGTGTATATAGAGGGATATACCCTAATATATTTTATATTTACAAACATGTATATTCCTTATATATAAAAACCTCATACATATGAGGAATACAATGTACTCAAATAATTTGTTTGGTGTGTTGCATACAAACCTTCAAATGTAATAACAGAAAGAGATTAATCTTGTTAGCATAAATGATTCATTCTGCTCTATACAGAATTTATCTTTTTATAATCTGTTACTTATATTTATTGATAGGGAGAACAGCAGGCAAGTGAAAAGCTTAAATAGGTGAAATAGACTGAAATTAATTAAACAGACAGTGCTAGTTGAAGCATCTGCATACTGCAGAGCACCCTGACCTGGGAACTGCACTTACCCTCAGACCCCATGGCACAGACCCGCTGTCAGATCTAAAGGCCTTTGTTAACAACAAGCTTATTGGTGAGATCAGTCACAGGGAATCCGTTTTGGTTCATTCCAAGGCAGTGAGGTTTTGTTTGTAGATGTCAGGAAGGATTTAGCAGAGGAGAGGTTATAGAGAAATATCCATAGGATAACTAATTAAATTGAAAGGTATCCATCCTGAGTTGGAGGAAGATGCTTAGGCTCAAGGGACTCACAGTGCTGGAAGACGCATGGATCAACCCATCATATCAGAGGAACTAGCTGCTCAAGGTGTAAGCAGAAGTGTTTGGACTCATCAGTTGTTCCAATGGCTTAACCTGTGAGAAACAAATTTTCTTTCAAAAATGAATGAAAATATAGCATATGTTAGTATGAAAGGGCTTTATCTAGTATTCTGCTCAGAAAATAACCCAGTAGTGTTAAAGTGGGCATCTGAACAACTTGACTGAGCATTGACATATAGGTTGGTTATGCTTGCCCTATGCTGGTAAAATCATTTAATTTAAAGCAGAATAAAGAAAATAACTTTGCAAAATAGATGCCAGAAAGTCTCCTGTGAGACTGTAAAATATTTAGGGTAGTAAGAACCAATACACTGCCCAACAATACTATGTAGTTTTGCTTTGTTTTATAGAATGGTAGAAGAAAATGTTTTTCTTGTTAATTATTCCTTTGTTTGCTTCTTTAGTGATTGAAAAGGGAAGTTTTTACTAGACCTGCAATGCTGAAGTTCTTAAGTGGGGGTAAAAAATGCACCAAAGAGACTCCATGAGAACTTGAATCTGTACCTGGAAGACTGGTGGAAATGGTAGAAAAGAGACAATCTCGGTTTAGGTGACTCAGCTGAAGAAAGGAAAAGCCCTTCTGGAAACAGTGGAGCAGATTAAGTCTGACTTCCTATGAATTCATACCGCTCAGCTGAGTTCTCCACTACATGAAGAAGGAACTCTAAAGCATTTGAAAAATTGAGTACCTCTTGCTGCCTTGTAAATTCTGAAGTGTCTAAAAATAGTGAGTTCACCGAGCAACTTCTTCATTGGAGATATTAATAGAGTTACTTTATCAAATTTCTAAGAACTTAACATTTTTCAGACCTCTGTCCATCTGTCAAACTTCTTTATAATCACTGAGCAGGTTAAAAAGCTGGACAACACACACAACACAGCTTTAATGCTTAATAGATTTTTATTTTAACAGAACCAGATTTTTAAAAATTAATTGTAAAAATTAATAAGAAATATTATTCTAAAGATTGATAGAAAATATCTGTCTGTATTTAGGTTTTCCTGACAAGATCTCATGCTTTAAAATAATGAGTAAGTGAATGATTCACAGATGTAAAATCAATGAAAATTTAAGATTTACTTAAAATCAGAAAATAGTAGATTTTTTTTTCTCAAATAGATAATTCCATGTATGGCTGTATGGCGTTTATCATTTTACAAAGCTGGACTACTGACAATGAATATGATTTGTTTACCCAGGTTACAGAATTGACTGTTTGTATTCTCATCAGTTTGTTGCACTCAAAATGTTACAGCCAAAAGAAACACACCATGTATATGCAAATCCAGTAATTTACTGTTAGTTTAACTGTATTAACAGTCTAATCAAAGAATAATAATTATCATTCCAGCTGCAATGATGCTAAGAGTTCAAATCGTGTATAGTCAAAATGATGCATACACGCACTTGCTAGTATCTACCCATTTATCTGACGGGCTCCCTCCTCTAAGGCCAACAGCTTCAGGCAGGGGAGAGGTCGTGCCTTTAGCTGTCAGTGTCTTTGCTTGGAGGAATGTGGTGCTGATCTTGGTGGTTTCCTTCTCTCTAGGATCTGTTTGGAGTCACTTTAATCTGTCAGTTGACTTGCTCTACGCCTTGTTCTTTTTTTCATTTATCTGTAAATTAATCTTACATCCAACTTCACTTTATAATATGTTTTGAATGTATTGTATATTTGTACTTTGTTCTCTTTGTTATCTCTAAAGTCACTCATACCTGGCTCCTGAGTTCATGGTTTCAATGATCAGTAATTGACCGCTGGTGAATCGTTTACAACCTTGGGCCTCCAGTATCAACCTGTGCATGTGCTTCAATGTCTTTGAAATCACCCCACACCTTTTCTCCTCAACTCACCTCAGCTGCATTTTATTTTAGGGTCAAAGAGAGTTCATTCTGCACATAAGGACCATTTGATATTTGTATCTGCTAGTTAGAAATATACGTGCTTATAATGGAAAGTCTTACACTGCACCATTGTGCAAAGTAAACAAAAAGCTAAACCAGCATAAGTAACGATTATCTGGTAGTTAGATAATTGCTGTTACAAGCTAAAACAAGTTCCTAGAGAGGCCAACAGAATCCTGACTGTTAAGGGTTGAGGGACGGAGGTAATAACAACTCCTCGAATTACCTTAACGAATCCTTCTGTCTTGTTATAGACAGAGGGGATTTAAAGGGGAAGGAAGAAATTCACACCTCGGTCTGCATTCAGGACTGAAACAAACTTTTAATAAACAATAAAACTACTTTATACATATGCACAAACCGAGAAAAAACGAAGAAGTGAAGGTTTACACAAACTGTTCTTTTTTCCAGGTCAGTTCAGCA
>NW_010433142.1:11676-12090 GCF_000710305.1 Buceros rhinoceros silvestris
GGGGGAGGGTTTTGCGTCGCTCCAGGCTAGTCGGATCCCTCTGCACCGGGAAAGGGTGGGGGGAGGGGTGGGGTGGCATCTGTGTGGCGAGAAGCAAAATCTAACAGCAGAAAAGGCTCCCTGCACGAAACAGCTGGGAGAGCTCAGTTATCACTCCCGATTCTAGACAAAGACTCACAGCAGTAATGGCTCAGAGTCTGTGATTCTTCAGGCGATTCGGATGATGCAGCCCTCAGGTTCCGGCCTGGTCTCGTCAGAGCAGACTCGTGGGAGGACTCGACTCCCTGCGTGCCGCTGCCCGGGAGCTCACAGAGCGATCCGGAGGGTGCAGCCCTCAAGTCTCGGGCTGGTCGCTCTCCGGGTAGGCTCCACCCGGGCCTGGTCGCCCTTGTCAGGCCTGGACGGCTGCCAGCA
>NW_010433142.1:12340-14780 GCF_000710305.1 Buceros rhinoceros silvestris
ATCGTATTTGCATGGAATAATTCTATTCATCCGTTACCCAAAACAAGGGAGTTTCAGCTCAAACCAGGACACTGAAAAAGCATGACAGGTCTTGATGCTTGTGCTATTAGCCCAGCAGGCAGCCTGCAATCTGTTATAAGCAATGGCAACTCCGTATTTGCTGATCTACAAGGTACATGTCTTTCATATGTATTTCCTTTTACAATCCCCATTTTTATTAAACATTATCTAAAGCTTGTTAAAATTTCTCACAGAGGCCTCATTACAGTGAAAAGTCTCTTAATAAGGAACAGTATGGTGTCCTCGAAGTACTCTTGAAGGGATGTCTTTCATGGAAATATGAAACCACCTGCCTGACATTAACCCTTTACGTGACCTAAAAAAAAAAGGCAACTTAAAACTACATATGATTAAGATACATACTTTTCCGAGTGTAAAATGATTCTTTTGTCTTAGATCACTTACGATACTTTAAAGAAACTTCTTCTCCAGTTCATACATGTGCCATTCACTTCCAGTTCTTCTGGTTTGTCTCCAGTCTTTTCACAAATAACGTCTACCACCTTTCACCTGCTGTTATCATTGGTCTGTTTTCTGGAGTATAATTTCTATACTTATTACTCTTCCACTTCCCTTCCCAAAGCTCCTCCTTTCAAGCTCTTCCTTGTTGGAAAAACTTAGTTCTTCCTACATACTATGACAGCTGATGTCACAGTTCCTATCACATGCAATTTGTTGTGGTACAGTCTTGCTGTAGAGCAGAAATACAAAACACGACTTATTTCTTCCTATAGTGTTATCCCGAGACAACATGGAGTACCTCCAAAGGCATATTAGAACTAACTATAGGAAGTTGTGGATGAAACCCATGTATGGATACTTAACAAATCTCTTGAGCAAAAGTTAGCACTGCAGTAGTTGCACAAGAGCAATATACTTGGAAAACAAGATATTACGAGAAAGAATGACAAAATTACTATTTTAATTGTTTTTACAATAATTACAGGTAGTTGTAAGTAATATTACTAAAAATATAGTATATATCTCATCAGACTCTAGATGGCAACAGGTAGATGTCTACATCTGAGACAGCCATCCTCAGCTTGCTTTATAGAGATTGGAAAGAAACGGGGTTTTATTTATTTTAAGTTTATATTCTAATATAAAAAAGAGTTGTGACCAAGACTCCAGACTGGATTTGTGTAATCTTCTCTGACTATAGAGGAGAGCTAAGGTGGATGGTTCCCCACAGAGACACTTAAAGTTAATTAAATTAATCTCCTACCCAAATGAGTGCAACCAATGAGAAAATGGGTCTTGTCATGTAACCTAGGATGACATGACATAAAAATCTTAAAGGAATGGAGAAAACAGCTGAGTCCAAAAAATATTTTAAACTTATTTTTACTTTTTTTTCTACAAGAAAATGCAATTTTAACTGCTTTACTTGGACATAAGTAAGATCTGCCAGAATTTTAAAGTGACATATTCATCTTAGCAGCTGAAGAGACAATTTCACAGCAGAGCCTCTGAGAACAAGAACTGTTCATATGATCAAAACAGCCATTGACTAAAGCTACAAGTAATTGCAGATACTCAGTAAGAGATAAATACTTTCTTTCATGTGCCAGCTAACCAAATCTTAACATCTATCCTTGACCTTCTGATTTATGGTTTTACAATTGGACAAAATGATTTTATAATTAGATTCAGTTGATGCTGTATTTGATTTTTAAGCAGCATTTACCTATAATGATATTGGTAGAATATCAGTAAAGGATTTCCAAATCCAATAATATATTCTTTAGTCAGCAAAGTATTTTCATTTCCAAAGAAAACTCCCTGCCTCTAACTTGCCTCTGTATGCGGAAAACCTGCACCGATTTAACTTGTTTCCTGTTGTTAAATTTCATTTTCCTGTACAAAAGACACACTACTTTCTATATGTCTTTCCTAAAGGACAAGTATGCTTCTCCTTTTTGCATTCTCACCAGATGAGAAAGCATAAACATTTTTTACTTTAATCTCAGTGTTCAGTATTGCCAAATCTAATACCTCAAAAATGGGCATTAATGTCACGCCTTTCCCACTTCCCACTCCAAATTCTAATCACAAGATTATGAGATCTTCTTTGCAATTCATGTCAGTTACATTTTACATTAGAGATATTTAGGCTTCATTTTAAAAAATATGAGGGTTAAAATCTGGAGACTGAAGGTTTGCTTTTTCCCAGCCAGTTCTGAGGTTTCTTTCCTCACTGTAGATGAGTCCAAGGAGAAATTACTTTTAGTGACATCTTCTGGAATGTGTGTACATGACCCCCATTCTCGTTCAACTGCTTCAGTTTTACAAACAAAACTCTTGTCAATAGTTAGCAATACTGGGGAATAGATTTGAACACAGCTTTTGACCACAAGATCTACACCTCCAACATTCCTGC
>NW_010433142.1:14937-41819 GCF_000710305.1 Buceros rhinoceros silvestris
CAGAAGGAAGTAGATCTAAGTTATTTTAATAGGTCACCCAGGAAATAAGAAAAAAAAAAAAATAAAAGCAGATGCAACTCCAAGCACAAATCCATAGACTCGTTTCTGGTTTTACATTTTTGTAATCTCTGTGAACATCCTGCATAATCAATTAGTAAGCTTTTAAAATATACTGGGGCTTTTTACATTTCTTAGGAAATATCTTTTTTTTTATAAGGATATTATTAAACATATTATTGCATTTTCTCTGTGCACACTAGAGCATACAGGATGTTGGAGAAGTGTCCTGGCAATAATACAGGCTGTTCTGTGACATCACAGCAGCCGCTAATCAGGCTGTACAAATGGAGACTTTGAAAAATAAAAACTAATGAAGTGACATGTCCTTCAGTTCAAATCAGTTATGCATTATATTTTTCTGGTCTACTTTAAATTCTTAAACCAATTCTAGGGAACTTACTTTAATAATAATGGAATTCTAATATGATTGTTACAGTCATATTGCTATGGGAAAAGGAGCATGTGGAACCTGATTGAGTAAAAAAAAATGTATTCTGCTGTGAGTACGTTATGCAACTATTCCCTCAGACCAAATCACAAATCAGACTCAGTGAATCTGGCTCATGCTCTGTCACCTCGCTTGCTCCAGATATTTTAAACCACTGCAAATTACCAGTTGTCATGTACTGGTTCAGAGTTGACGACTAATATGTTATAGGCTGGATTGTTGACTCTGCTGGTTTTCTTCCCTTCCACTTTCTGTTTCCTCCACAGCAGGGGCTGGAATGAGGAAATAAATGTATATTACAGTCATCTTCATCATGTGTGCATAGCCTCAATGTTCAAGTAACCTATGTAGAAGATATTTCCTTTATCTTTCTTCATGGGGAAGTAGTCTTTCCCAAAGTCTAGCTCCAGGTAGTGCTAGAATTATTTTGAAAATCTTGTGATCAATGGCATCTTTTAGATAAAGTACTACAGGAAGAATCTAAGCATATATAGATTCCTCAGATCATGTTAAAATCAGGACATTGCATACTTTAATTGTATCTCAGATTTTATATATTTTCCTGAATTTCCTGTTTTAGGATTTTCCCAGCAGTTTTTGATTGGCAAGACATGAAAAGACAATATAAGTCTTTACAAAGGCCAAAGTCTAAATGAACAGACTAATTTCTTAGCAAATTTGTAGGATATTTGCTTTAGAGTTAAAAAAAAATAGACATGAGCCTGGTTTTCCTTTTAATTGTGTAGGTGAGATCATGCACTGTCTAAAGCTTTCACTGCTCATTCTCTGATTTTCGTTTGTGGAGTACACAGTTTAAATGATGATTTGTCAGTTTAAACAGAAGAAATGTCAACATTTTCTTTTGTATCTGGGTATTCCTCATAGTGAAGAGCCAGCACAGACTTGGGTTTTGGCTGCCATTGGAGACTAGGGTCTAGTAAAGAAGAGAAAACCCTGGGAAGTAAATGGTATTGATTTTTCTCAAGAGCTGACTTTGACCCAGTGACCACACTTCAGTGCTCAATTTGCCAAGTGACAAAAGGACCTTCCCTTTCTATTTTGTTTGTGTAGGAGTGTTGTTTTATTCACCTTTTCTCCCTCTTCAGTCCTCAGTAAAAGCCCCAGGAACCAGGATAACATGACCAGAGTTCATATTAGTTTGAAAACATACAGAAGAATGGTTTTCCAGGTTTAATAAAGTTAAATCTTAATCTTTTCCAGCCATCTGAGGTTAAATACCTTGAAACCATTAGGGTCATTATTACTATTTACAGGACAGTGCCATGGCATTTTCAGCAAGAGCTATCTTAAAAACAGTAAAAGTAGTTGAGAATTTGTACTTCTCCAGTGCATATGCAAACACACAGTGAAAGAAAATGCAGAACGAGACTAAAAATAAATATTTGGGCATCTAACTCTCAATGAAGTAGATGACTGTTAGGTGCCAAATAACTTTGTGGAACACTGATGCAGTCATTCTACATAAATGGTTGTATATACTAGAGGTTCATAGTTTCATATGGAGTTCCTGTTAAGATGAAGATCAAATGAAGCAACTGACATTTCTGAACATTTCTAAAATGTTCCTCTGCTGCAAACCTGACTAGTTAACAAATAGGCGTGGTTTTCACTCCCTTTGTTCATGTTGGATAAGCTTTGGGGTGGACAGAAAAATGCATGCCAGTATTCTACTCTTATGGTAACATGGTCAAAGTTAAAGAAAGCAAAATTGCAGTTCAGAGAGACAATATAGAAAAAGAAATATGGGCTACTAGAGATTTAATAAGTATTGGTTTTATGCTTTGCTTTCAGCCTGTCAGGGTACCCAAGCAAATGAAGACTTGCGGTAAAATTGCCAAACCTCATGATATTCAGAGTCCTTTTGAAAGACTGGACACTGCAGTTACTTGAATGTAACAGAGTCTATAATTTCAAAATAAAAATAGCCTGTTTCCAGTGCTCAGAGGTAAATACAAAAAAAATGAAAATGAAGGTCTAGGAGTAGGAGGGAAAATAGAAAATAACAGAACTAAATAAATCTCTACATTTACTATTTTTAAATCTCATAATTTTTAGCTTATTTCATAACTTTTACAGCATGACTCATGAGCATTGCATACTGGTAGTTGCAACACAACACTATTCTGGTGAGTTTGGAAAAGATTTATATGAATTCCACTCTATATAAAATGTGACTAATTGACTGATTCATTCTGGCATAAATGCAAAAGTATAATGACTCCCACGTCCTTAAACTTGGATGTGAGGCAGAACGAGTTTGGCAGAGAACTCCTCTTCTGTAGGCACTGCCTTGGGTTGTCATATACAGCTACATGTGGGCCCTTTTCCAGGCCCCATTCCAGGCAGAGCAGGAGGAAGAGAAGGCTGATGGAGTACCACCATGCAGTTCTTAAAAGTCAACATCTGAGCCAGAATCAACAGGCAAATATACTTTGTCCATCTTTCCTTGCATTGGGTGTTCCACGTTACACTTCACAGCAATACAAAAGCAGGAAGAGTGCTGCAGTAGAAAGACAACGGAGGAAAAAGGTGGATGCGAGGAAGTGAAGAAACAGAATGGGGGTGTGCCTGGCTGAAACACTGAAGACGACTTAAGGAAGTGGATGAAACATGTCAAAGAAAATAACATGAGAACACCGCCAGCCTCCTGGGCTTTGTTAGGCAGAGCATTGCTAACATGTCAAGAGATATGATTCTTCTCCTTGACTTGCCACTGGTGATATATCGGGGGTGATATTCCAGTTCTGGACTCCCATGTGTAAGAGAGTCTGGAGCAAGTTCTGTGAAGGGCCATGAAAATTGTTAAGGAACTGGAGCCTCTGGGCTACAAGGAGAGGCTGAGAGAGTTGTAATGCTATGGACTGGAGAAGTGAAGGCTCAGGGGGGATCTTATGTATAAACTCCAAATGGGAGGGAGTGAAGATGGAGCCAGATTCTTCTTGGTGTTATCTACTAACAGGAAAAGGAACAATGAACACAAACTGAAATATGGGAAAATTCATTTAAACAGAAGAAATAACTCTGATTGTAAGGGAGACAATATTGGACCAGCTTTCCCAGAGCATTTCTGGAATGTTCAGTCTTGGAGATGTTCAAGATATGACTGGACATGTTCTGAACAACCTGCTTTAGTCGACTCTGAGCAGGGTATTGTCTAGCTGATCTCCAGAGGTACCTGCCAACTTTAGCAATTCTGTGATAATCAAAAGCTGGAATTGGATCTAACTGAATTTTTGAAGATTTATAAATTCATTCAGATTCTTTTGCTTGAACCACAAATACAGGTAAAACTGAATAAGAAATTTAGGATTTAGTCCTGTATCTCAGTCTCCAGGTAGAAACTGTTGCTATGAAAAAGAAAATCTTCTTTTATAGTTTTCTAACATGAGGAACAGCCAAAATGGATCTTCAGGGAGCCTTTTCAAGAAAAGCTTCCACTTAGTCCTCTTAACATTGTGAAAATTAATATCAAGGAGGAGAAGAAAAGATACAGTAAA
This sequence comes from Buceros rhinoceros silvestris, assembly GCF_000710305.1. Classification (NCBI taxonomy): domain Eukaryota; kingdom Metazoa; phylum Chordata; class Aves; order Bucerotiformes; family Bucerotidae; genus Buceros; species Buceros rhinoceros. Next base: position 18,964 of record NW_010433142.1, read on the forward strand.
AAGAGAGTGAATAGAAGCTTTGAAAATTCTCCTTCAGAATTTATTATCCTCTTTAATTAGTCCTTAGCATTTGTGCTATTTTAAAAGTTTGGGAATAATTGCAGCCAATTTGGACAATCCAGAGATCTTCTAGACAAAGTCAAGTAAGACTACTAAACATAAAATCAGAATGTAGGCATCAAAATATTTTCTGTTCTATTTTGACTCTTCCTTTAGGAAACTTTAATCTGGTTTGAAAACAAAAATTGAAATGCACAGAGAATGCAATGGGGTAGAAAGTTTGGGGAAAGAAAGACATATCTCTCCTGTTTATTACATAGAAAGTGTTACAGGCTTTACAGAGTAGTTTTCAGAATCAAATAATGGATTTTTGAATCTAACTATGAATGAGTGGAAGATTGAAATTGAATGTTGACTGATTAATAGCTCAAATAAGAATCCTTTTAAGCTCTCAAAAGAGAAGGGATAAGAAAACCTGCCTATGGTGGTATTAAATAGGAGCAAACTTTCAGTGATGGGTTGTTTTTTAGGTTTGCCTTTCTCAAATAAAATTTTTTTGGAAAAAATAATGGCACTAGAACAGATTGTCTAGAGAGTGGTAGAAGACACATCCCTGGAAACATTCAAGGTCTGGTTGCATGGAGCTCTGAGCAACCTGATCTAGTTAAAGATGTCACTGTTCACAGCAGGGGGGTTTGGACTAGGTGACATTTGAAGGTCCTTTCCAACTCAAAGCATTCTATGATTCTCTGATTCTGTAGCAACCCCATTTAAAATGAATAGTGACCTAAGACTACACACACTTTCCTGGGCACTGGGTTTAAACCTGAGGATATCATTAACGTTTGTCTATTCTCATTCATCATGCAAAACTAGTTGTTTTAGTCATTCTCAGAGTCTGATGCTGCATTGGCAGTGAATCATTTTCTGGTAAAGGCAAATGAGAATTGGTAGAGAATTCACTTAGAAGTCACACCGCCTTACTGGAAAACAACGAAAACACCAACTTGATAAATTATTACAAACATGTTGGAAGCTCCGACCTGTGCAAAGATTGCTTAGATTATTCAAACATTTCTGTGGACTGTATTTTGATTAAGGTTTGTCATGGTGAAACACCCTCCATCCCTCCCTCCCTATTTTCTACCTACATTTTCTGTCCACGTTTTTGAATTAAGAAATCTACAAGGTTATCTCTTTTTCTTTTTTTTCCCCATAAATTCTAGCTCAGTCTTATAGCCATTTGCTTATTTTTCATATTTTCTGAGTTTTAGAATGGGTTTAAGGCAGGAATTTTAATCTAAAATAATTTTCAAAGTTTTAAAAACAAAACTAAAATAAAATATGATTGTATTATTTTCTAAGATATTTCCTGAATTACTACTTTTTTTTTCTTTGGAGGTTATTATTCAATCATAAGCCCTTGCCTGTACACAGTGTTTCATACCCAAATAGTAACCAAAGGCCTAGATACAATCTTTAGAGGACATTGATGTCCAGCACAGGGGAGCAAGTCCATCTTACACCCCATGAAAGGAACTGTTTTCTAAAATTGCAATAATTTGATTTTGGCAGAGGACCTTGACTAGTACCAGTGTCACGTTCCCAGGCTTATGTGCCACACAATTCTGTGGAGAACATACTGCTATTTCATCTGTTCCAAACTTTTCTCTATTCAGTCTCCCGTCCATTGCTGTAGATTTGTGAGGAAATGCAAGTCATTAATATGTATTTTCCTCAATTCCATACCACTGGAAGTCTAGGAAGGATGTTTTGGATTGACAGGGAGAGTCAGACCATTTTCTTGTATATGGGATAAAATTAGCTGTGGCTTTCAGATGAACAAATTTTGTCCAAATAAAAACACCTACCTCCTGTAAAACAGTACAATTCTTATATCAGAGAATAAAGAAAGAATGAAACATAGATGCATGATATAACTTTTTCTTACATTTTTTGTTCTTTCATGACATTAATATATATCAGTCTTTCATATGTTATTATACTTGTTGGGTTTGATACTTCTCTGACCTATATACTGGAGTATCTTTTGATGGCTAGATAGTATGATGGATGGACACTGGCACTGGTTAAAATTAATTCCATTAAAACCTGACAGTTTGCCAACAACTTCAAGAGAACTTTTAATTCACGACAGGTATTTTATGCAGTAGAAAGCAAACTTTTCTCCTTCTTCTCTTTAATCTCTAAATAAAGTACATCTTCAGGGTGATTTAGTTCAATGGGTAAATAGGAGGAAATCTGCTAGTCCTAGATACATTTCATTGGTTTTCCAATGTTCAACAAGATCCAAATCCCCTAGGAGTCATTTAGCATATCTCTGTCTAATATATTTTATAAACACAAGCTCTGTAAGACGCCCATGACATTTAAGTTGCATTATTAAAGAATAAAGTAGTGTATATGCTCAAACAACAGGGGGCTATATCATGCAATGCAGTAAAAAAAGACAGCTAACTGTATAAAGTTTATAAGCTTTGCATGTATGGTTTTCTCCCATACTGCAGACTCCTGTAGGTATTGTGTATCTCATTCTGGAGTGCAGTACTAATAAAAATACACGAAACTTCACTAACCGTTTTCTAATGAAGTCCTTAAAAGAAGGCATTAGGGACCTTTTAGTCTTACTGCTCCAATGAATATAGAGGGCTGTGAGAACAGAGTTTAAGAATAAAGGAGAAGGAAAAAAAAGTCTATGTCATTTCTTTCTGGCAATAATTTCTTCAGTCTTGCAATTCCTTGTGTTCAATTGTGTTTCAAAAGAGGGAAGTGAAGCTGACCTCTGTTTTTTATCCTATAATGAATACCTTAATTATTATCAAAGCACTGACCTACTGCCATTTGCAAGAACTGCAGTGGCTGATAATCACCATAAATAATAGATTCTAATCTAAGTAGGTTAACTGCACAGATTGAAATGTGTGGCCCTTCCTGCCTCCTGAATTCCACCTGGAGGCCTGATTGACTGCTAATAATGCTGCAGTAGTATCTGTCAGGATTCTGAGGTCAGACACTCTACACCTGAAGAAATTATCCCCAAAATTGTTCCATTAGCTTGCATATGGGGTTGTTTTCAGTATCACCAGACTCAATCCAGTAAGAAAAAAGTAAAATTTTCACAAACTCTTTTCAGATTCTACACATCCAAAAAAAAAAAAAAAAAAAAAAAAAGAAATTCAGAACAGCAGATGGGAGAGGAAAAACAGAAAGATGCTGAGGGAACTTCAAAAACCAAAAAAAAAAAAAAAAAAAAAAAAAAAGAAATTCAGAACAGCAGATGGGAGAGGAAAAACAGAAAGATGCTGAGGGCTGAGTCGTTTTGTATTTATATAGACAATAAGAATACAAATGAAATTAATTTAAAACACCAGCAGAAACTTTTAACCTTGCACAGTTCCAAATCGTTATATAACATATATGACTGCAGAATAAAGTCCTTGGTCTTGCTTGCATTTAATTTTCTCCTTTTTTGACCAAGTAACCCAGACAGGTATAATGAATGATAGTCACTAACACATGGTCATGCATATATGCTTGACACCTGACTGTTTCTAGAATAACCAATCAGCAATTCCTAAATATTTCTTTAAGAAAAAAAGTATTTTAATTTTATTTAAGAGGAGTTATTTGGTTTCACCTGTTTAAGGGAAGAAAACAGAATCATGTTAAGATGTGAAGATCTGTCTGAAAGCTCATGGGTACATCGCTGTTGTGAAAAGATGCAGTATTGTGTCTTACACTTCTGAGATGTGTCACAGTGTAATATTTGAAGGACTAAGAGTCCACAAATATCCTCTACCTTTTTGTCATATGAATATATGGTTTCCATTTTGTCTTTAAAGTATGGTGTAAACAATATTTTTGATGACACAAATTTTAAAGCTAGAATGAATACAGCTTTCAAAAGAGGAGGATTTGTAATCAACTATTTGATCATCAATCTCAGATCTGTAAAAATGATGTTCATAGATTTCTTTGCTTGGCCATAAGATGAAGCAAATAACATCCACAGGATTTGTCTCTAAGGTTTTATGCATCTCTTCTACTAAATCATCCTTTCTTCACCCTGTGTCACCATAACAATCCTGGAGATACAAGCAGGTACAAAGATACTAATCAATCTTCAAAAATGTCTTTTAAAAAGCTCAGTTTAAAAATGATGTGGGGGCATATAATGTCAATAAGGCAGAAGAATGTTTTGAAGGGAATGTATTGTGTTACCCTGCATTCCCTACCTTATACTGAATATCTGTCAAATTTCACTTTAAGTTCCCCTGAGCAGGGAAGAATGGATGCAGCTGTATAAATGGAGCCAAGGCCATTAGAGATGTCCTGGGATACCCCAGACAACCGTATAGGGCTAGCTGGGCTAGCTAATATGAGACAGGATTAGTGAGAAGCCCAGAAGTAGGAGCCAGACCCTAAGTAGAATGTCACACCGTACCCCAAATGATACCAGATTACCATGTTTACACAAATTAATTCCTCTGTATTCTTTTACACTGAATTAAAGAACGACTAAACTTCTTGTGTAATAGCTGTCACCATTCTTTCTAAAAAAGCTACGCTCCTTCTTTACTACTATATAATTTACCCTGAGTCCTGACTCTTTTTTTTTTTCTATTAATTATCACGGTAAGGAGATTGGTATCTACAGTCTGCAATTTCCTAGGTTCTCCTAAAAAGATACGTATATTTTAAAAAATTGATCATTGAATACCTGTTTTCTTTTGTCCTTCTGGCACTGAGACAATGGTAAGAGATGCTTCATATATTGTCAGTATGATGTAGTATCATATGTGAGTTTGGAACTTTTGAATGAACACCACTTAGTCATACTAAGATTTTGCATTTTAAAATTTTTAAATTTACAAATTTATTCTACAATACTTTCTTTGACACTAAAAAGATATCCTTAGGACCATAAAGGTAAGTCCAATTTTAGAAATTGTCATTTCCATAGTCAATCCCAATGTAAATCATTCAAGACTTAAACTATTGCCATATCAAACCAAACTCGTCCTTTGACATTGCTATGATCTGTAAATCTTCAGTTCATAGAAAAAATCTAGCATACTTCCAGGTGCAGTTATTTATTTGCCATATCTGACTTCATGTTCTCTTTAAAATTTAAATTTATCTTTCACTAGTGTAAACTATTCTGCCATCGCTATACAACCAATATCCTGATATTATAGCATTCAAAGATTATTTTCTTCGAATCAGTGTCCCGAGATGACAGTTGCAGCTATATTCTCAACTAAAAAATACCAATCCTACTGCCTTATCAGAGGAAATTCAGAAGTTGTCTGTTCATACTAGCTGTAATTACTGAGACACCCTGTTTTTCCCTAAATAGAGTCCAGCTAAAATACCTATGTTTCTCATGCATGAAAAGTGGGGCAGGAGAACTACATGATTGCTACTATAGACAGGGGTGATAACTTTGGGACAGCAGGACATGGTAATATTCTTATTTTGGCTGAACCTAACTCAATCCATCTGCTTTTGTGTGAGTTTGAGCCAATTGTGATGCTGACTGAGCATTACAGTGGGAGTCCCATCGATAGGTATTAAACTATTTGAATTAGAATTATATGGGTACAGGTTATGTCACTTTCTGATAATCTGTGTTTGTTATGCAGTGGCCTGTGGTCTTTGAACTATTCAGTCGTTAAAGGAGTAGGAGAGAAGAATGGGAATAAGACAATGGGCCCTTCATGTTGTTTCACAGTCTCACTGTTTTTCTCAGATTGGCAAGCTACAGCACTTTGTCATGGATGCAGTGTTTAACAATAGTGCCTAAATAGATATAAGCCAACTTTGGCTCCAGAGTTGCCACAGGGTTGGGTTTTGTTTTTGTTTTTGGGTTTTTTTCTTCATTTTTAATGTTCAACCTTATATATTCATTCATATATGAAGGAAAAAATTAGCAAGTTGTCTTCATAGCACTGGCTGAGAAATATGACAGATTGGGAAACTCCATGTCTACAAGCTATTGCTACTTTCTATGTGACTATTGCTGCATTGTTTCTTGTATTAAAAGACAATTAAAAAACAAACAAACAAAAAAACCCACAACCTGAAGGAAAACTAAAAACAGTAATTCAGAAGATTAGCATGTGAGTATATTTGTGTATGTATGGAAATACAGAAGTCTGCATGCTGGAAGAATTCCAACAAATATTGTTCACAGGCTTTTGCAAATAAACCACTTTAAAAGTAGTGTTAAAAATTAACTATATATTAAAAATAGGAAATTTTTTTCCCACTATTTTATGATTTTATGTTGCTCCAGTATGTGTCATCAACCTCGGGAAAAAGTAAGAGGCAATACAGAGTCACAGAATGTTACAGGTTGGAAGGAGATCATCGAGTCCAACACTTCTGCTAAAGCAGGTTCACCTAGAGCAGGTAGGACACAAGATCACATCCATGTGGATTTTTAGTATCTCCAGAGAAGAAGACTCCACAACCTCTCTGGGCAGCTTGTTCCACTGCTCTGTCACCCTCAAAGTAAAGTTTGCCTTATGTTCATATAGAACATCTCATGATCCAGTTTGTGACTTGCTCCTTGTCCTGTCACTGAGTGCCACTGAAAAGAGTCTGGCTCCATCCTCTTGATGCCCGCCCTTTAGATATTTATAAACTGTCCTCATAGGACTACCTAAAACTAAACCATATGACTAAAAGCATTGTCCAGACTCTCCTTGAACTCTGACAGACTTGGTGCTATGACTACTTCCCTGGGGATCCCATTTCAGTGACAAACCACTGTTTCCTAATGTCCAACCTTTACTTCCCCTGATGGAGCTTTGTTCAATTACCTCATGTTCTAACACTGGTCCCCAGAGAGAGGAGATCAGCAGTCTCACCTCCACTGCCCCCCTTGAGGAATTTTTAGACTGCCATGAGGTCATGCCTCAGCCTTCTTTTCTGTACAGAACATCATGCTTCTTAGTGCCTTAGTATGGAGGCAGAAGTTTGATTTTCTCCTAAAATGCATCTCCTGTAGATGTCCATGTGTTATAGGAACAAATCTTCCCCCCTCACTTATATTAATGTCTTCACTGCATGCCATAAATCAATCCCAGTTCAGTAAACTAATGCACTTTTAGTTGGAGAGTATTTAGGGGACAGAAATAAATAGGCTGATAAGACTCTATTAAAGAAAAACCCATATGGCTCTCCAAAAAGTGTTTTGAAGAATGTGCTACAAAGGTGCTGAATTTGATTTGGGCTGGTATTGTAATCATGGTTAATGTTTTCTCAAAAGGAACAGAAATAGAGAGTGGTAGAACATTTGCTAGAGAAAAACAGACAAAACTGAAGTGTCTTGGGATCAGCAAGCTAAAGACACTCATTTAAAAATCTCTTGATACTGTTGGCAGTCTCCCCAGTGTCCTGAGCATTACAAGGAACTTTTCTGTCTACTTCTATATATTGAGGTGGGGGAGAAGTTACACTCCATACAAAGGAGGAACCTGGATGCATGCAGTTTTGTCTTGAAATGGGTGATGATCCAGTAAAAATATAATGGGTGAGGATATGGGAACAGATCAAGACAAGTGAAGTCTGACTACAAATTGAATAATCAAGAAGCGGAAATAAGCAGGGTCATTTTTAACCAATTGGAGAAAAGCCCATGTTCACAGAGTGTAGTTCTTTAGAAAATTTATCTATCCTGACATCTTCTGGTAATAATGCTAGCACAAGCAAAATAGGTGATTTCTGGAGCATGTTGATAACAATTTCACAATACAGATTATTCATGATGTAAGTAGGAGGGAGGCCCACCTGCATTTGTTTCTTATAAACAAGAAGTAATCGATCAGGGATGTGGAGGTTGAACACATCCTTCATTGAAACAACCATGAGTTTGTGGAGTTAAGGATCCTGAGAGAAGTACAGAAACTACAAGAATCAGCCCTGGTGTTCAAGGAAGCATATTTTTGTCTTGTTCAAGGATCTATTTTTCAGGGCACTGTGGGAGACTGACTTGAAGGGCAAAGACGCCCAAGAGAGCTAGATGATCTCCAAGGATAACTTCCTTGAAATCCAAATACTGTATCGCAATATGCTGGAGGTGTGGCAGAAAACCAGCATGGATGAAAAAAAAGATCTGACTAAGCTTTAAAACGGAACATTAGTACATAGAAGGTGGAAGTGAAGAAGGCAGCTGAGCTTACAAGCATGGTGTCAGGAAAACCAAAAGTCAGCTGGAGTTGAACCTAGTGAAGTATGCCAAGAGCAACAGGAAGTGATGCTGTAAGTGTCTGAGCAGCAGAAGGAAAGCTGAGGAAGATGTGGGACCACTGCTGAATGACGCAGGGGACCTAGCCATATCAGATGCAGAAAATGTTGATGGACTCTATGCCTTTTTTGTTTCTTTCAGCAATTTGATTTTCAGTGTGGCATCCCAGATCTCTGAGCCACCAGAACAGTCTGTGAGGACTGGAGCACAGTAGAGAAATGGTACAGTTCAACAAACTGGACATAGAAAAGGCTGTGGGACCAGATATGCCCGTCCAGGAATTGCTGAGAGATCTGATTGATATAATTGTAAGATAGATTTCTATCACCTTTGAATGATCACAGAAGCTGGGGGGCGTTCCTGGTGAATTTAAAAAGGCAAAGATCACATCCCCTTCAAAAAGGTGAAAAGGAATACTTGTCAACTCACAGCGTTCTTGTGCTTACCTTTCTCTCTGGGGAGATTATGGACCATAATGGCTCTTCAAATCCATTTACAAACACCAGAAGGGCAAGAAGCTGACTAAGAATAGCCAGTTGTGAGATATCAAGGCCATATCATGCTTGAGCACTAGGTTGTCTTTTATGAAGAGATGATTGTCTCTGTGGATGAGGGGTCACACCTTGGGCCACACTGAATTCATATAGTCATCAGGCTGAGGGAAGTGATTGTGCCCTTCTATTCGGCACTTGTGAGAGCTCATTTGGAGCACTGCACCCTGTTTTTGTATTCCCAGTACTAGAAAACCAGTGACAAATTGTAGCAAATCCAGCAGATGGTCACCAGGTAGGTCAGGAGGCTGAAGGACATGAGCTCTGAAGAGAGAATAAAGGAACTGAGTTCATTCACTTTTGAAAAGACCATAGTGAGAATTTATTGTTGTCTTCAGTTAGCTAATGGTGCCTAATCTTCCTAATCCTTATATCTGATCTTTTTATCCAATAGAGGAGAGCCAGATTCTTCTCAGAGATGCACAGTGATAGGACAAAAGGCAATGGACAGAGGCTGGCACAAAGGAAATTCCAACTAGAGATAAGGAATAATTTTTTCAGCATGAGGATGTTTGAGGTTAGGAACAGAGCCCCAGGTAGACTGTGGAGTATCTATCCTTGCAGATCCCAAAACTCACCTGGGCAAGGCTGTGAACAACCTGATACAGTTGAACCTGCTTCAAACAAAGGGTTGGACCAGGTAACTTTCTGAGGTCACTTCTAATCTGAATTATTCAATGATTCTATAATTCTATGATTCTTTTGTGCAGCTCTCCCTAGTACTAATGCCTAGACTGTCATAGGCAGTGAACTGGAGTTGCTGTCTATTCTATATACCCTAGAGAATTGTGTTGGGGAGATGCCCATTAAAATAGGATTGTTGCTTCTACAGGGGTGGAATGTGTTGCTGTCTGTCAATTGTCCTGGCAAACTCCTTTAATACAAACAAGTGAAAAGTAAAAAAAAAAAAAAAGAGAGAATATATTTTTGCCAATTCTAAGTAGAAACAATTCACTTACAAAGATTAGAAAGGCACATAACCAGGAACAAAATAAAATAATTTATCTAGCTATTTTTTAATAAAAAAGAGGCATTAATCATATTTTATTAACCAAATACCAAAATTGGTATCCATGATATTAGAAACTTAGTTGCTGTGAGATTATAGTGTTGTGTACAACATTTTAAAGAAGATGAAGGATGCAGATTCTGTTTTATATCCAGTCTTCTAGTGTGTTCCTTTACACTCAAATCTCCCCTCTTTTTTCCCTCGAGAATTAATTCTCAATCATTAAGCCATTTAGAAAGCAGTTTTATCACCCTGCCTATGGACTGTGAATTGTTTAGACCTCTGTGAAAATTACTTTCTTACTTGATAAAGTAAGAGTTTTTCTATTTCCTTGTGGTAAATCATTTATCAAGTTGATACTTGACTAATGTACAAACAATTTTTTAATCCCGTATGGTGAAAACCACACCCTTTTCTATCAGTTTATATATTGTTGATAATGGATTGTGGTTTTTTATTTCATACATTATTTTTTTATTTCATGCAAAGTGATGACCATTTTTTATAGAGCTATATGCATATTGTTGCTGTATGAAATTAATTATTTGGTCTTGATTAAAAATAAGCATGATGGTAGTTAAACACTTGTGGCTATAAAATGTTTGGAGAGATTGTTGTCTAACCCAGTTCTGAGAAACATGGTGCAAAAAACTCTGCGCCTACAACTGAAAGATCCTGGCAGCAAGGCAAAATTACAGTTGGGAACACAATCCATACTCTATGGAGAGAAATCTCCGTGTATATGAATGGGCAGAAGAATAGATACTTTAATGAAATCCCAGTAGTGTTGAATAGATCTTTTACTGAAAACAAGCATCCACTCATGAAAAAAAGATGAAAGTAGGGTTGTAGAAAGTGCTTAGCTATCCATTCTCTAAAAATTTTGTAAGTATTACACAGGAAAAGCATGATCCAACGTATTACGTGCAAGTTCCCAACACAGCATATTTCCAAGAAAACCAAGTTCAAATCACATTCCTGCCATCGAACACACATATACAAAACCACACTCATCACAAACATTAAAATATGTTTGTGTTTTTTTTCCTTTAAATCTAAGACTGAGAAATCCACACAAACCCAGAGGAAAATAGCTGGTTATGGCAGCAAAAAGCAGAAAAAAAAGAACCGTTTGGAACAGTCTATATATGTAGAGATGGAAAAAGGCATGTTAAACATGACACTTTTCTAAATGTAGTACCAGTTGCATAGGCTTCACATCAAGACGTTTATGTTTCCATGTTGACAATAGTAAAGTTGTTTGTATTCATATCTCCATCTCTATATTTTTTGTGTATGTTGAGGTAAATTCAAGGGAGTACTTCAGCGTAGTTCAGTAAGTAAACTATAGAATTAATACAATTTCTCTCTATTACACAATTACTTTCACTCCTTTGAAGTTTATTGTGGAAGAAATGAGATTAAGACTGTGGTGTCGATCTATGTAAACAGGGCTGTCTCACTCTCTGGGAAGTTACAGATGTAGGAGGGATTAAATTCCTATGATTTTCACCTGGTACCGAGAGCAATTGATGGAAATACTTCTTGGAGTTCTTCACATAAATATCTAGTTTTCATCGTCAAGCCCTCAAGAAGTAAATCAGTAGGCAAGGCTGACATTAATATTAATATAGCTGACACTTTAGCCAAATGCTATACTGAGTATTGAACACAGTACTGGGCTCGTCCTCCATCTCTGCTGCAATGCCTCTCCACTGTAATTACTAGTAAATAATAATATTAATAGTAAAGGGTCTCTTTCCTGATAGCAATAAAAATACATAGAGAAAACCAATAAAAATTGGAGGCTGATCACCAGCCCAAATATTTGTCTTTGTGGTATTTCAGTTGCCTGGAATTTTATACTTGATAATTCAACAAACCACACATCCTCAGCACAAAGCACCTCCTTTTTTACTTCAGCAAAGCCAAATCAAAATCCACTTCTCTCTACTTTTCCCAATATTAGCAAAAATAAAATCAAAGGCTCTGAAGAGCAAAGATATCAAAAATGAGGTCATTCCTTTTCTGTAACAGAACTGCCTATAGGACAAAGAAAATCAACAGGAGAGCATTTGATGGGGCCTGCCAGCAGCAGTCCAAAATGTCTGGGCTTCTTGCCAATGGTTCCTGAACCTAAAATCATGGGTTAACAAAACAGCTTAAATTTCACACCACTCAAGAGCTTTTTTCCTTGACAGCTATAAATTAACAGTGCAGCTCCCCTAGTACACTCACTGGTCCAAAAGGTGCAATTTCACCCCCAAAACTATACTTTCCGGCTTCCATAATTCAACTGACTTTTAAAATTTCAAGCAGAGAAGTCCAGAAGATCCTTTAATTTGTGAGGGAAGAGAAAAGACTATTCATATTTGAATGTATTGGTATTAGTTAAATTAAAATTCAGTAAAATAAAAGAACAGAATATCTCTAAAGCTGTTTACTCAGCTTCGGTTTATAGATGGAAGGTAGAGGTACATGGCCACTCTGAGAATAAAAGCAAAATTACAGTTTGTCAAATCTTCCAGGACGCTTAGTCTTGCTACCTAGAAGACTTTATGTAAGCATTGAGATGTGTAGAATATGGAGATGTTTTTAGTGTGGAGTATTCAATTTACTAGAGATGAAAATAACATGAATCGAGTTTTATGCTTGAACGTGTAAGTGCCATCCACCATCATGACCCATGGAAGTTGTGAGAAATAACCTTGGGGCTTTTGTTTCATCTTACTGCTTGTTGGGGAGAAGAAGGTTGGTAGGAAGTCAAGAGAATGGACTGTTTGTGGGTGGAGTGTTTAGGGCATTGCAATATGGGTTGGATTTCTTGCTCTGCTACAAATTTCACATGACTTTGAGCAAGTGACTTAGGCCTACATCCACAAATGAGCTCTAGCTATGTTGTGGCAATCCATAACTTAGAAGAATCCTGACCCGTGGTGGAATCCATACAGCTCTTCCCACAGGGAGAGACAGATGCTTATATATCACATCCAGAAAGCCATCTTGCCGCAAAGGAAGCTATCTTGATATTTGGCTAATAGCAAATATAAATGAGAAGTGTTTTCTCAGTTAAGAATATGAGTATCGTAAGTAGGAATGTTAATAATTCTTGCTTCCTTGTTCTTTCAACAGGTTAATAGGATAAATGTATTCAATAGGTACCTTCTAAATTATCCTTTGTATACTACATATGTGAAGAAAATCCCACTCATTCAGTCACTGCAAAGTTCTACAATATCAGTACCTTAACATTATGTAAAAACTCACTGGTAGAAATTCTCTTATCAAGGAAGATCTGTCTTGAAGAAAACTGGATATTGTCCCCATTGCTTCCCATTAGCTGAGATGTGGTTTTGAAGGTTGAAGACTCTGCATTTAGGTGCTTAATTTCCCAGAGAGAATGGATGTTGGCTTTTATACTTAGTTTGAAAAATGTAAGTCTTTTTGTACGTGTTGACCTAGTATTCCGCAAACTTGTGAAGATAAATACTCGTTGCTGGTACTCAGATGTTACACTCATGGTTCAAAACAGTTTTGATTTGTTCGTAGGTAGTGTAAAAACATGGTTTTTAAAAGTAGAAAAAGGATTAAGCTAAAATCACGTATGTGTGTGATGGGTACCTTCAGTCTAAGATTTGTTTGAGAAAAGGCAGTTTGGGATAATCAAATTGCTGTCTCCCATCTTCTACTATCACTCAGTGTAGAGCACTAATTCCACATCATGTTGGAGGGCTACAGCCTCCTTCCTGCCCACCTCCCCATCAATATCATCACCTGACATGTCTTTAAAAAGACATGGAAAACAAGTTGTTCCAATTCTGACTGCACAAAGTCTTGGGAACTTTATCCTTACATATTTACAATGGGAGAACTCATTTCAGTAACAGTGGTTACCACAGTTCAGATTACTGTATGCACTAGAAGGAACTTTCAAGGAAAGAAAACTCAGTCCAGAGGATATTCACAGGCTTTCAGAATTTAATTTCTTTTAAATTAGTCCTTCTTTTCTAGAAAGTAGTAATTTTCATCTTTGATGCTTAATAGTTAAAAATCTGTATCACACATTTCTACCTATGAGGACAGTATGTCAGACAATTTTTTGAGTTATAGCACAATGGAATATCTGATCAAATTAGTGTACTGAGACACTATCATTATTGATTTATAACTAGATATTTCTTATTCTTTTCTGCGATTTGATATGAGCTGACTGTGGATATCTGTACCTAGCTTTCAAATGTAAGTAAGTGACAAAAGCCAGGTCTCTCCATCTATAAGCTAGACATGCAAGTAAATGATAGAGTTATCAACAACTCTGAGAATTAGGTTATTTACTAAATATTCCTGAATGTGTGTTAGATACCCATGACTGGAAAATAGGCCCTATATATTTATTTTTCACTGCATACAAGAGATAAACATACATATGAGGGGTTGACAACTATGATCAGCCAGTCAGAGACAAACTAGGAGGATTTTTCTTGCATTTTCTAGAGTAAATCTTTTGTTCTTTGATATTTATTTATTAGTTTGCTCATTTGGGCCGAAATCTATTCCTTTCTTTGATTCTCAACTCAACATTATGAAGTTGACATTTATTCAGAAGAGTCAAGTATTCTCTTAAAGGAAGAGTCAGAACAGTGTGAGGTCAGAAAGATGAGCAGTGTGAATAAGAGTGAAGAAGGTCAGGTTATTTAAATATAAGTTTAAACAATTCACTTTGAAGTTATGAATAGCCTGAGTAATTTTTCAACCTTTTTCCCTATACTTAATGAAATGTGACTGTTTAATTAAAAATGCCAGTATAAAAGTAAGGACGAGGGGGTTATTCTTTCAAATTCAGGATTGCTGCTAAGACTGAGGTTAATAAATTTCAAAACCTGTGACCTAGGAGCTTTTTTCTATAAACACCTTCACTTTATTTTTCATCTAACAATAGGATTACTGCCTTGTACCATGAAAATAATGATTAAATTACAACATTAGTAACCAATACACTTTTATCACCCATTACATGAAAAAGACTTTCATTATTGGTCTCTCCCATAAGTTAGGTAATATTTTACTGCGTTTTCCCTTTCATAACTCCTTGCAACAGAAAGGACACACAAAAAAAAAAAAAAAGCTGAAGAAAAAACTCCACTGGTTAGTTGAATTTTTTGAAGTTGCATGTCACTAATTGCACCCTAATAAATGTGATACAATATCTCCAGCCATTTGGGTTGAGGCGAACTGCTTACTAAATATGGTGTTTCAACGTTAGGAGGCCAGCAAGCTGTCTTTCCAAATTTAGCTATTAAACTGTAATTCATTATTGGAGCATGTTAACAGTTAAGTAAAACGAAGAGATTCCAAGCTGATATAAAACATAAAAAAAAATCCTTCTGATCATGTAAATGAATGTCATAGGCTAAGGCTGGGCTGGCCCCTAGACTAACGACAGATGCTCTCTATTAACCCGTCTCCCTTCCCAAAGGGGAAAAGAAAGGGAGTATGTGAGAGACACTTATGGATTGGAAAAGAAAACTAAAACTGCTTTAATTAGAATGGTAACAATAAAATTATATATCTACAAATATATAAAATACCAGTACTGAACCCAACCATCCTGATGGAAATCACATCACTGTCACCACTGATGCTGAGGGTAGGCACTGGACTCAGTCGCGGAGGGGAAACCGATTAGGAGGTGGATTCAGGAACTGGATTCAGGAATGAACAGACTGGAATTGACGGCAGAACAGACAAAGTCCTCCTCAGACGTCAATCATTGAAGAAGAGAGCTTGATCCTTGTGATTCCTCAGCTTTATACTGATTATGACATCTATGGGATGGAACAACTTGTGGGTCAGTTTAGGGTCACCTGTCCTGTCTGCTCCTCCCCAAAGGCGTGACTTCTAACTCACTGCACCCCCACTGTGGCACTCAGGATTTGGCAGTGACCTTGGTCTGCACAGAGGCAAGTCTAAGCAAGAGCCTTTCTGCAGACCAGTCCCTGGTAGTGACTGTAAACATCAAGCACTGTCTGTTCTCGAAGCAGACACTGTCTGTGAAAATATGCTATTAACTTCAGAAAGTGCCCTTAGTTAGAAGAAACCGAGCTGAAAAGTGAAATCAGTGAACAGAATGAGTTCTGTTCTAGCTCAAACCAGGACAATGAGCATCCTATTTTTGACTTTTTTTGTGGTGTCCTTGGTGCCTCTTTGTTTCTTTATTGGCAAATCAGCATTGCTAACTGACAATCTTATTGCAGATCTTACTTGAAGTACATTCTGCCTTATAAAAATTGTTACTGTTGCACAATGAAGTTGTGGAAATGTATGTTAAAGTGTAAATATTAAAAAACAAGACAAAGACAAAAAGTTGGAGGGTAACTTTCCTGGCAGACTTTATAACCAGTTAATCCTTTACATATCATCTGTTCTCTTGAAGTCAACGTAAAATCAGAAAAAAAAAACCCACCATTACCATATTCTGTACTCTGCTTGAACTTGAACAGAAATACTCTTGTGAGCTTATGCCTTTTTTGAATATAACAAGTACCAGCAGTTCTGCTAATAATCCGTTTTAATAATCCCTTATTAATTGGCATTGATTAAAGGGTCAGTGTGTTATTTAAGCACTGCGGTTTGGTGACGTGTAGAAGAAGTTCAGCATTTATTTATAAAACAAATCTTGTAGTTGTAAGGCAAAGGTAGAAAACATTAATTCTGAAGATTTAAAATCTGCAAAGCAAATAAAAATGACCCAGTATTTGTTTTTATTTGCCCTCAGTTCCATTATATTTTTTTAAAAAAGTTTCTCACAGAATACTCAAGTACCTGGAGAAACAAATACTTTTTTTAAAACTCTTAAAAATACTGCATTTTCTTTTTCCAGCCACAGGTTATGGCATAATTAACTAATGTGTTTGTCTGGGTATCAGCTACTGGACTGCTAAAGAAAGAAAGGAAATAAAATGTCGACAACACTTTCTGAAAAGTAACTAGAGGTTTTGCAGTTCATTTGGAGACGTCTTTCAGGCTTATTTCTCGGTTTAAGAAAGCAATAGCAAATCACAGTTATTTTCTTCTGATTCATTGTTTTTTACATACAATTCTACTGAAAAAAAGCTTACTTGGGAACCTGTCTTTTATAGTTTAAAAACCAGTTCTGGTTTGTATATTTCATTTTATTGCTTAAGCATGAACATTTTGAATAGTTGAAAACGTCTAGCTGAACTGCAAAAGGAAATAATTCCATTAGAATTATGATGTCAATGTCATATTGAATCTTCTTGTTGTTCTTCTGTGTTTAGCTCTATGAAAGTAAGGTGACCTGCACATCTCAGTCTCAAAGGCTGTAGATCCCTGTTATAAACTCAAACACAGGAAAGCTGAAGAACAAATATAACTGAAAAAGAAAAATCACAGTAGAATCTTGGATACCATGTGGACCACGGATACCATTATCATCCTCATGAATCTTCCCAGGGCTACTCACTTAAATGGAGAACAAATCACATGCACATTTTCCTCTTTTTAACGATTCAGAGTCTGTCACTGAATAATTAGAGCAGCAAATGCAAATATTTTTGTAGTAAATATATGCAGGTTCATATTGTGGAACTATTATTCCTAGGTCAATCACTGAAATGATGCAGCTGGCATAATGCCATTTTGATGAAGTGATGCCAGTTTACCTCATGCAAATACTTGACTGTCCACCAGGAATTAATTTCTCTACCTTTTTTCCTGGTAAAATGACTTTTTAGAGGCTAAATCTAAAGTAGGTTTACAGAGACCAGGGAAAAGTGCAAAAATAATGAAATGCAAACAGCCAAATTCTTCTGTGCTACCATAAACAGTTCTACACAATGCGATCGTGTAAAACCCTGTGCACAGCACAGAATGCAGGAGACATCTGGACAGAAAAAAAAAAAGTTATGGTAGAAAAATTAACAGTCTTCTTTCCCCCATCTTGCTGTCTTATTGTATTTGATTTATCTATAAAGTACTGGATTTGCCATTCGTCCAATGCATGAACTGCAGAGTTTTAGTGTGTAAAGTCTGTGCTTTGGTCCTTATTTTCATCACTAATTTTAATAAAACAGTCTTAAATCAATGAACTTTTAAAAATCACAGCCGTGTTCATTTGGGCTATTTCTCTTCTAGTATCGCTTAAATAGCTCAGGTGTAGGTGTAATTTAATGGATTGTAAGGGTGAAATCCACATTGACAACTGTGTAGTACCGTTTTCTCATTTGGGCTTGAAGTACAAAAAGAACAGTATAATGGAAATACAGTGAATGATATTTTGAAGAAAAGGAATACATACTTAACCCCTTTTTAGCAGATTTTTTTCTATAACTATCTATCTAATACAGAAACCTTTAAGAGATATCTGTATTTTTGCAAAGAATCAATTTGAGGGTTTTTTATTATTATTATTTCACAATAACCAGGGCATTATCGTATGTAATTACATTTTCTTGTCAGCTTATTACCAGTAATCTTAACATTTCATAAGTGCACATTTAATGCCGTATTAGTATTTGCTTGTGTGGTTCTGAAGTGAGAGAACTTGATGAATTTATTTCAATATTTTGCCTTTATCAGTTTTTTCTTTGCAGTATAACTAGGAGAAAACAGAAAGTGCTTGGACTAAGTGTAGGGTTTAAGAAGAGGCAAAAGTGTAAATAGCAATAATTGAATGTAAATTTTTCAATTGAACACAATTGCAAAGTGCCAGCAAATGGAGTACTACACGCAGCAGAAAGACTCAGAGCTAGAACTTTATGTATACTAATAAAAGATAAATGGAGTTTGCTTTGAGTCCGTAAAGCTTCAGTCTGGGGAGAGGGGAGCACAAGGAATGAAGGTCTATTAAAATAAAAAAGATAAAATCAGGCCGGATTTATTTTTTCCTATTTTTTTCCTCTCTTTGCCCCTGGCGATAAGGGTTAACAATGCAAAACTCCCACCAGCTGGTGTTTCACAAAGCAAAAGCCCTTGGGGAAGCGACTCTCCCACTGACAAAGGCAGCCTGAAAGCTCTGCTTCAGGAGGCAGTGCTATTTACATGAGCACATAAAGGCAAGTCACAATGCAATTAGCCATATCAGGATCACACCCCAGAACGTGAGGGTTCCTTACAAAGGTTCCCCCATACACTGTCATGATGGTACTTTATGCCTTTAATTAGAAGACTCTGTTATTGACTTTAAGGCATTAATTCTCTGGGGTCTAGTGGCAATAGAGTTATGACAGGTGATTTTCTATGTTCAATCTCTTGCAAGTTACATTCTGCTATATTTCTAAAAACCAGGGCTTTATGATTAAGTAAAAAACCCCTCTATTTCTTTTCAATTAAAAAAAAAAGATGGGTGTTTCAGCAGAGCAATGATACATCTAGCCCCCTAAATTAAAAATACCAAATTGATTTATTAAAAGAGATTCTAAGTGTCAAGCACATTTTATCTAAATGGGAATTGGAAGCAAGTAATAAGCAAAAAAGTGAAACATAACAGTTAATTTGGAAAATAAAAACCCCAATAAAAAAAAGCAAACCAAACAATTGGATAGTAGTTTATTATTTGCATTTTTGCCACAAAGAAACATGATTGCTCTGAGTAATACGTCTGACTTGTGAGTATTCTCTCATGTCTTTTGTATAGTTTCCCTGTGATAGTTTTTGTTTACTGAATTTTTATTATTAGCTTTTAGCAAACTGTTATTCATATGACTATGTTGAGAACCAGAGTCACGTGTTGTTTCTGTTTTCTGACTGACTGAAAAGTTTGGGATAGGCAATAATAAAGATCAGCCAGGAATAATGAATGACAAATAACTTAGTTTGGCTGCAAGTTTTCAAATGCTAATCACTTGTTCCTAAATTAGGAAAGCTTTGGGGATTTTTGTACATTTTCATTGAATACTCAGTGCTTTTTCATTCCAAACATGTCTGAATAGCAAGTGGTATTAGTCTATTAAAGTCATGTGCAAAAATACAAAAATTCTTTAGGCAAAAAAGAAACATAGAACAAGTTAATTTAGTAAACATCAGTAGCGAAGCACTAGCTTCTGGTTAAATCACGCTTTGCCAATAACCCAAGTAAGGGAGCTCACCCAGGTTTTATTTCCTCATCACAGTGGTGTGGAAGGATCTTTTTGACTTGTGCTTTCATTTTTTTCATTGAAGTCTCAGTTCAATGGGGATAAGCAATAGTTTAGAGGTCACAAAGCAAATGACCTGCCTTGTTTGTAGTACAGGAGTGAAATAATCAGCTGGTAGGACAAAAAAAAAAAAAAAAAAAAAAAAAAAAAAAAAAAAAAAAAGGAGGTTTTGGGGTTTTTTTCCTGACATGGAACTCCTTTTTTGGGGAAGTTATAGATGGAAAAGTTTTCCATGGATCCAGAAGGTGATTAGATACGTTGATCAGAGAGAAAATTCATTTGGACTCCTAAACACAAACCTCCTCTGGGTCCAGGTGTATGTGAGCCACAGAATCTTAGAAGTAGGAATAAATATGTTTCCTACTGGATATGGGTGGAGCCAAGGCACAGGCTAGATAGGCATTCAGTCTCTCCTGGTGTAGTCATGCTTTTGAATGTCATTCTTGCACTGAGAGATTAAAGAGAGCAGAGAAGATGGGAATAATACAGACAGGAACATAGGGTGTGCAGCTGTATAAAATATTTTGATTGTAATTAATAGCAGTCATGTCAGCACTGAGATTTCTATCACTGTATATGTGATGCCTTCACAAGCATTTATTGCTGCTGTTGCAGTAAAGATGATGGAATAAAATTAGATATCCCAGACTCTACAAGGACCCATAATTTAGACTGCATTATGAGGGGGTTTTGATAGAATTAAATGTTATTTGATTTCATGGAGGATTTTCATTGAGCAATATCTTTCCCAAGAGGCAATAGCATTGTTGTGGATGAATTAACCCTTGTTTTGTTAATTGAGGAATCATTTTTGTATAGATTACCATTTTTGTTTTTCATGGAAACATACCTTAGATAAAAGCAAAAAATTGAAATATCAAACAGCTGCTTAGCCAATTTTTACCTGCAATAATGTAACTGTATATTTTGATATATAGTAATTTATATAAAAATATAATTAGCTAGTTGCTCATAATATATATATTTAGATTTGTTTTGTCATTGCAGCACTTTCCAAAGTTGTAACTTTATATTCCATGCAAAATTAGTAACAGGGTATTCAGTGCAGTTGACTTCGTTTGCTGAAATGTTGTCAGTCTGGACACTATTTCATTACCAACAAAAGTCCACTGGGACAAAAGCCACCACAGTTCCCTTTTCCTGCACACAATAAATACTCCAATACATTTACATCCTGATTAACAAGCAGAGCAAGTCCTAGCATAGAATATTGTTTGTAAGAGCATTAAACTCAAGAACAGAACAGGAATTCTCCATGTTCATTTGGCAGGAACATCTTAATTTTTTTGCCTATTATTACTCTTACATTTGTCACAACTACCACACAAAATAGATTTCTAACATTCACTGATCTTGAGAAGTCTTCTCCAGTTGCAATAAGATTTTATAAAAAAAAATGCAAACAAAAACCAACCCATTCAACCAACAACATAGAAAAGCTATTTTTATAATTGTAACTCCATAAATTAGATTTGACAGCATTATAAGTCCTTTACAGTCATTCAGCCTTAAGTCAGATGAAAGATCTACTGCTGGGTGCTTGCTCTCCCTTATGTAACAAATTAAAGGGGTTCAACCAGGCACACATGTGTCAGAACATGTGTCAGAAGAGTGTTCTTTCTTGAAAATGTAGAAGAGTGGAAAGCAATTGCTTGGGTTAAAATAGTTTTCATAGGTACTTAGTGAATTTTCAGATCAACAAAAGAGTTTTTTTGTTAATTTAAGGCATACCTAGCTGTGTATGTGTATGGCGTATATGTATGAAACTGAATTGCAATTTTGGAACTGAAGTATCAACAACCCACTTAAGTCTCACTTTGGATCTTCCCTGAAGTTCAATATTAAACATAATTGTCGTGATTTAACCCCAGGTGGAAACTAAGCATCATGCAGACACTTGCTCACTCCCGCCCCCCAGTCCCTGGTGGGGTAGGGAGGAGAATCAAAAACAAGCAAAACTCACGTGTTGAGATAAGAACAGTTTAATAATTTAACTAATAATAATAATAATAGCAATAATAATAGTAATAACAGTAATGAAAAGGAAGATAACAAACAAATAAAATGAAATAAAACACAAGAAAGACAAGTGGTGCACAATGCAATTGCTCACTACTGGCTGACTGACACTCAACCAGGCCCCGAGTAGTGATCCACCTCTCCTGGCCAGCTTCCCCCAGTTTATATACTGGACATGATGCGTATGGTATAGAATATTCCTTTGGCCAGTTTAGGTCAGCTGTCCTGGTTGTGTCCCCTCCCAACTTCTCGTGCCTCTCCAGCTTTCTCGCTTGCACAACATCTGAAGCTGAAAAGTCCTTCATTTATTAGAAACACTACTTAGCAACAACTAAAAACATTGGTATCTTATCAACATTATTCTCATGCTAAATCCAAACCACAGCACTATACCAGCTACCAGGAAGAAAATTAACTTTATCCCAGCATAAAATTATGCATAAAACTTATCCTGAGAGTTAAAGAGTTTAACTCAGTGTTTGCTCCTCTGACAGCAATATTTTAGCTGTGATGATACGAGAAAGTCCAGATATCTTGAGCAAAATAATAGATTTTCTATTTAAGACCTTAAAAGTGCTTGAATGCCCCCAAACTTGTCTTTTTTTCCCGTTGAATGATTCAGTCTAACAAAAGATATCAGGTCTTCCTAACAATCTCACCTAGCCCATATCCTTGCATCATGATTTCAGCAACATTACTACTAAAATACAAAAAAAGAAAAAATGAGCAATAGGCAAAATAAATTATTAATTATGAAATAAACCCCCACCATAATAAAAGATTTACAAGGACAGTAGACCGTCTGTTACAGGCAATAAATAAAATAA